>NW_027281743.1:0-70048 GCF_046629955.1 Centroberyx affinis
TCTACTTCAGTTAGTGATTTCCTACATTTCCCAGAATGACTTTCAGCAACCCAAAAAAAAAAAGCATAAACTTGTTGCTTTCAATCAAACGTGGGTGTACTCAAAACTCGTCTTATGGCAGCATTGCATTCTGGTCTATTGAAGCTACTGTCAGTGGAGAAATTGGTCTCTCTCCCTCTTCTACGATGGATTTCTCCCTGTATGACTGTTGGACGTCGGTGCAAAGCAGTGAGTCTAGAAAGAAGCCCTCGCTCTTTGATTCTGAGGGACTGACACCAAAACCTGTCTTTTACTGTTGATGTTTTGGATAGCTGAAACATTTGCTGCAATTAAACTTCATTGTAGCTGTATTGGAAATATCTCAACATGATGTCACGTTGTGTACATCTGACCAGTTATCCATGGGAAAAAGAAAAATACACCGAACAACAAAATGGATCCAGGAATGCAAGGTACATGTTACAGTGTTTTCGAGTGGATTCTTCCTCTAAAACAAAGTTCTTGGCTTGCTCTGCATAGCTTCCGCAACATTCTGCTGGTGACTAACCTGATGCCACAGGCCAGCTGGTAGGGGGTGGTGACCCAGGCCTTCCCCTCCACCTTGCGCCCGTCTGGCAGCTCCACAGTGATTGGCTTGCTGTCTGCAGCTCTCCTGGCCAGCAGGGCATCGCTCTCCTTCTTCAGCTGCTCATACAGGCTAAGGCGCTCTGCGATGTACACAGGCGAGGGCTTCGCCTACAGAGGAAAACAGGCAATGAAAGTCCCGATATTGGCTACACATTACTGAACGCTTTTGGGAAAATCCCAGAATTACTGAAGACATGCATGATGTTGTATTACGCTTAATGCCAAATTGCTAAAAATTTAATTTCCCAGGTTTTGTGAAAGGCAGGATAGAGGAAACATTTCTGTTGTTGTGACTGCAGTGGAGAGAAAAATGGATCATTTCTTTAAAACGGACAGTTACAAAGTTACAAATATAACACCACAAAAATTATATCTTAATGTGTCTTCAATTTTTGCTCATGATATGCAATGTGACAAGCACTTTTGCTACATATGACATGGTGATTATAACAGTAGAGAAAATGAAAAATAAATCTATAGATATATCACTTGTCAGTGCTTGATGCAAGGATGTGATCAGGGGCACAAAATAGATGGAAAACAATTTTGCATTAGATATGAATATAAATTATGTGTGTGAAAAATATATGTCTTGAAAAACATTGTGGAAAAATCACAACCGTGTTGGTAATATGGGCGAACAGGGAAAGAGGTGGACTTTAGCTTCTGGTATAATCACCTCTTTCACACCTCCATTTGCCTGTGCCTTATCGTGCTTCTTCTCCTTCTTGTTCTTATCAGCTGGCTTGGCATCAGAGGCTGCCACCTGTAACGAGCAGAAACAGAGAGAGGTGTGTGTGTGTGTGTGTGTGTGTGTGTGTGTCATCAGCCCTACCAGGTTTTATCTGATGTAATTTTGACAGTAGGCTGTAATCACCATTCCCTTCATAGTCATATCATCCAACTATTATTAATCTCTTAACAGTGAACAGACCAGCTCGGTATTCAAACCGTGCACACACACTGACTCTGAGTGGGGCAGCTATTTTTGGAAATGGGGGTATAGTGTCATTTGTGGGCAGAGGCCCGCTGCTATTGGCGGTGCAGCATTACCACTACTACTCTCCCTCATAACACCACCGTTAGCCATAGTTAGAGGCTCATAACGTTTACTAGTCTTATACCTTGTTGTCTAGTCGGTTCTTTGGTCGATGTTCTTCGCTGCTGTTCTTCTCCGGAGCTTTGACGCGGTTTACTGGTTGCTGCCTCTTGCCCTGCGCCTCCTCCAGCTCCAGCTCCGCCTGCAGACCCCGGCGGAGGTGCAGCAGCCGGTATCTGAGCTTCTCATTCTCGGTCCGCAGGCTCTCCAGCTCCGGGGAGACGAGCAGAGCACCGGCGGCCTTTGGACCCCCGTTCAGTCCGTCTCGAAGACTGGTTATTTCCCTGGTGAGGAGCTGAATCTGCTCCTCCTGGGCGGCCAAACGTGCAGCCAGGCACTCCGCCATCTTTAAAAGACCACCAGAGTCAAGCTAGCCAGAATTAAACAACAAAACTTCCGGTCAGTGGTTTTTTTTTAAATTAAAAAAAGGACTTCGGATCAGTATTTAAAAATAAAACCCTCATTGACAATTTAACCCCATAAACAGTAAAACTCCTGGTCAGATATTTCAACATAAAGCCCTTAGGCCTACTGACAAACCAGAGCGTATAAAAATATGACTTCCGGCCATGATTTTATGAAATAAAATAAAAGCCTAATTATTGAACATGTGACACATTTTGAACAATGTACCAAAGTGAAAAGTATGACTATTTGTATCGAGGAGTTTGTAGTAAATAAAAATACATTTGTCTTCCCCCCCCCCAAAAGTCCATCACAGCAAATATTCATAGTTATGCAAGATGAGATATAGGCTGCCAAAATGACTCAAGGAAACTCAATCACAACACATTATAGGCTACTAGATGACTTGGAGAGATGTCTACTACCTTTCAAAAGTCAAGTTTGAGCCATACTGTATATCAGGCTGCAAAATTGAATTATCAATATTTTTTCATCATCAGGAGGCTGTGCATGTTTGGCATCTCAGGAAGAGACAATTTACCAGGTCACTCAAGACACTAAATGCACTAAAGCATGTCAAAGCATGTCAAAATTTGCTAAATTTCTGTCGTTAAGTGGAGTCATAACTTCTGTCTGACAAGATGTGAATCCTCCTAAAATCTGCAGTAACGGGGAACAAACGATAGGAGGCGGTAAAATATTTTGCCGTTGCTTCTAACGTCGACCGATAAGAGTGCAGTGCAGCATGCAGCTTCCTCACTGTGTGGCAGCAATGTAAACAATCATTTTTTATCCCTGTGCTGTGGATTTATTAACCAACAGGTGAGTATTCGGCTATTTACGCATGCATTAGTGAATTATTTTGAAGTAACGTTAACATGGATCAGTCGACCATCGTTTTTTATTGCTGGCTAACGTTAGACTACAGCTACAGTAGTTGCACACAGACATTGCTAACACAGCAACAACTTCCAGGATTGCATACCAGCAGATGATGAGTCGACGTTAGCTACAGTAACCTTAGCCCCTATAACTTACATGACGTGGTCTTTTTGTATGCCAATCTCCATCCAATAATTTGACAGTTTAATGTTGCCTTGCTTATCAGCTCAGGCACATACACGGCAGAGCTCGGTTTCACTTAAGCTCGGATCTAACTGAGCCACCCTTCAGTTCGGCATATAGGATAAACACTAAGCAGCAGTTCATCTCAGTAAAATCTCAACTGTTACAATTGTTTCGCCTCTAACTCCTACGATTGCTTTGTGGATTAAGTCACACGACGTCACAGTAAATCGTTAAGGATTAAGTTACCAATATGTCGAGTTTACCAGAAGAACCTAAAGTTTGGTAAAAAGGTCTTGAGCCATGTTTTACCAGGTAGATATTGATTACCTAAAAACAAGGCCACAGTAAATTGCCAGATTTTTGCGTATTGGGGCTACAGCAACTCAGGCTAGACTGTAAACAAACTGGTGAGAGCTGCACGGACGTGTTTATGCCCTGACTTTGTGCTGTTGGGTAAAACTGCTAAAGGGCAGGGTGGTCTAGAGAGACTGCACTCCAGCTAGAGGATCCAGGTTCAAGTATCTGTTAGTGAGCAGCCGCCCTGCTGAAGTGTCCTTGAGCAAGGCAGTAAATCCCTACAAGCTCCTGGGTTTCTGCTGTTCTGTAGCTGACCCTGACCTCTGACCTCCCGCTGGAGGGGGGCAAGAGAAAACACAGTTTACCTACAGGAATCAATAGCGTATCACAGTATTTGTTATTATTGTTATTACTAAATTATAAAACTGTGAATTGCACTAACGTTACAGCCCAGACAGTCCTGCCTGGGAAATTTGATGCTGTTGTCACCATGGCTTCGACTTCCAGCTTCGCCCCTCCGAAACTGGCTGACTTCATCCTCACAGAGCGGCTGGGCAGTGGGACCTATGCCACAGTCTACAAAGCCTACAGCAAGGCCAGTTTGTTCTCTCTGTATCTGGATAATATTTCTGTTGGGGCCTCAGGTTTGTCTGTGGTGCTCAACAGTGAGTGAGTTTGCAATGACCTTATCTTACTTGATGGTATTTTTTAGCTCCTATGATATTACTATAGGATTATATCTTTTTCATGTGTATTTGTTGTCCATTGTTGACCATTTTTGCAGTCACTACAGACATATGAATAACAGCCAATAGTTCTACAAGCACAGCCTGGTCTTGCAGTTAGAAGTGAAAGCGAATGTTGAAGTGTTGTCCTTGACTGTGTCCTTGCAGGGGGACAGCCGGGAGGCGGTGGCAGTGAAGGTGGTTGCGAAGAAGACTTTAAACAAGGCGTCTATGGAGAACTTGCTCACAGAGATTGAAATCCTCAAGACTGTGCGTCACCCTCACATAGTCCAGCTAAAGGACTTCCAGGTAACCACACCTGTAGCTAATGTGATTAAGAATACAAAAAACACAGGGCATCTGATGTAACTATATCTTGTGCGTCACTGATATTTCTTGATTTAGGGCCATGACACCTGCAGTACGCTCAACAGCAAGCAGGAAAACTGTACTGTCCCAGTAGAGATGATGAGGAGTTGTGTGTCAAGCAAAACTGAAATTGTGGAGAAATGCAACAATCACGTGACGTCCTTGCTTTATATCTTTCATATCATATCTTTGTGCACGTGGTTGAAGTCTTCTCTTCTTCTCTTGTCCTCTCTTTAACCAGTGGGACAATGAGAACATCTATCTGATCCTAGAATGGTGTTCTGGTGGAGATCTCTCCCGCTTCATCCGCAGTCGCAGACTCTTACCTGAGAGGGTGGCCCGGCGCTTTCTGCAGCAGATAGGTGAGTCGTCACCTGACCGAGGTTAAAGTCTGCTGGAGTACCAGATAGGTAGGGGTTATACCACCAGAAACAAATTAAATAGCAACTATACTAAAATGACTTTCAAATACTTTTCTGTGCTTGTCTAAACATTCCTGAAGGAATTGTCTTGTCGTTTTGTGGCAAACCCCACCCATCTGTCTTTCCTAGTTAGTGATCGTTTTTGTTTTCTCCTGTTTTTTTTTACATACATATTTATGTAAACATAAACCATTCAGACATGCGTTGGTAACTGTTGTATAACTGTTCTATAACATCCAAGAGGATGTTCTTTGTACTGAGATTATGAGTACTTCATTAATGCAATAGGTACGAGGCACAGTTGAATATTCACAATATTACAGTAAAGAATTCCCTCTCGGGAACGGTGGCTATAATATAGCACATTGGTGTAAGCTACACCCCTTTCATTTGTCATTTGAATAGTGTTTTTTTTCAGGTGATAGATTAGATAAAACACTGTATATTCAACTTTCTTGGTTACTTTGTGGCAGTGCACAGAGGTTTTTATAGTTAAGTGCAGGACTGGCGGTTGCAGGCAGCTGGTATTGAAAGTAGTCAATGTACAAGGGATGTGCACCTCCAGGACTCACCAACAATTTTCAGAAAATGTCAACAATTTTTTGCTCACTGTGTGACAGTTATTCTTCTTTGCTTAAGGGGTTTTGGCACTAATTTCTGCCATGTGCACCCGTAAATTAGTTGTAGAAACTGGTTGGTTTGGACATTAGGGCAAACAAGGACTCAGGGTTTGAGACCTGGAAGGGGACTCACCCATCCTGAGAGGAACTTATAGTCACGGTTCCTACACAGGTCTGGGAAATGTATGGAAAATAAATTTGATAATTTTTAGTAATTTAACACAGGTTTGTGCTTTGTCCATACTGTAGAACTGCATGTGGCAGGTTGAGTTTGATCATTTCATGGCATCATTATTGTGACTGCTGTCAAAGCTGACTACACTGTGTTTCTCTCTTCTCGCTGTGTGTTTGTGTTTGTACGTGTGTGCACATGTGCGCACAAACAGCCTGTGCCCTCCAGTTTCTTAATGAACGAAACATCTCACACCTGGACCTGAAACCCCAGAATATTCTGCTCAGTGGCTCTGTCCTCAAACTAGCAGGTGAACTCATGCCAGCTCACACACACACTTGCACACCAACACACACACTTGCATGTGCTTGAGATAATCTAAGCAATGTGCCAGATATCAGAACAACTGAATCATCGCCGTGCTGATGTGATGTTATGTTTGCAGGGAAAGAAGCTAGCTTTTTTTGTCCACCGGCCAGAATGGCTTGTTCATCCTAAAATTCACCAGCTGCTTTCACTATTTCACTATTTTTTCCAATAGAATAGATAAACTTACCAGCTACAGCCAAAGTTAACCAGTAGTTAGCTAGTGGCTGGTGTTAATTTCCCACCCAGATTGTCAACTTTGGTTACTGTGTTGTTTTCACTGTATATTAAAGAGTTCTCAAACTGTACTGAGACATATGGCTTCACACATCACTCCATTGTGCACTATTCATTATAAACAGGTCTTGTATAGCTCAGCTGGTAGACCATGGCACTAACACAGCCAGTTTAAGGGGATATATTCCTACTGGGCCTCTCACACTATTATAAATGTTATTTACATTCTAATTTGCTCTTAGATTTTGGGTTTGCCCAGTACATGTCACCGTGGGATGAGCAGTGTGTCCTGAGAGGCTCTCCGCTCTACATGGCTCCTGAGATGGTGTGTCGACGGCAGTATGACTCCAGGGTGGATCTCTGGTCTGTAGGAGTCATTCTCTATGGTAAGATGTGTGTACTTTTTTTGTCCTTCTTCTTTGCTATTAAATAAGTATTTTCACATAGTTAATGACTCCTTGCATGCTTTTGAATGCGGAAGCCCCCTAACCATGAATTGCAGACTGCTGCACTTGGTGGAATGCACTAATTAAAAATCAAGAGCACAGTCAGCACTCATTAAGTTGACACTTACCTAGTTAAAATGATTTGGGTATTAACTGTAATGCTATTTGCATTACATAGTTAGACTAACAAAACATTTTCCCATGCACAGAATCTGATGTAACTATCCCTTGTGCTACTGTATATAGGGTGAGTGCTCATACTTAGCATTACACCTAATCCACACCATCTCACCTAGTAATTTCTAACCTTTCCATTGTATTCAGCAATAAAAGGCTAAAGGGACGGCTGACCTTGCCAGCTTGAAACAGCCTACTCAGCTGTTCAGAAACTGAACTGCACCAGCAATCATAGAACAGCTGGCTCGGAGCATCAACCGATTTGACTCCTTTTTTTGGGGGGTGGGGGGTGGGGGGGGGGGGTGTTAGATCTATGCAATCATAATGTATGTAATGGGAAGAGTTCTTCAACTTGCTTCCTTTAGCGTGTCTGACATTATAACCTGTTCTATCAGCTACCGTCAGTCACCTAAGCAAAACAGAAGGCCACATAATTTGTCTGAATGTATACTCAGAATTTTTTTATTAAATGCCAACATCATGCCATTGGCGAGTTGCATGCAAGAGATATTTTGGGGTAGTTGGATACAGAACATTTTGAAAAAACAAGCATTTGGCATATGCATAGCCTTTAACTGAAAACACTTTACTTAGGTACATAAAGGTCCAGTAACTGATTACTTTTCATTGACAGGTAATCTGTAATTAGTGCAGGTTATCCTTTGAAAGTAATCTACCCAACACTGTTTGTATGCACTGTAGAAGCACTGTTTGGACGAGCACCGTTTGCCTCAAGATCCTATGCTGAACTGGAGGAGAAGATCCGCAGCAACAAACCCATTGAGGTAAGACCTGGGTTCCTCATTAGTGAACGTGCTGGACCGAGACAGTCTGCTGTCCTGCTGCAACATGTGCATAACTCACTGCTTGCACTGATGCTCTAAAACAATGGCATATTGTCCTGTGTAGGTCCTGTAGAGCAAGGTGCTGACACTGCCAGGGTTAGGGGCTCGTTTCCCACTGGGGCAACCCATGCTGAAAATGTATGAGCTCATGTTAAAATGTCATGTCATATTCATGTTCCAATTATATTTGAACATGAAAACAATATTTAAAAAAAATAAATAAATTGAAAATTCATTTATTTCCACTCTATCGAAGTGGTATCGAAAATAGTATCGCATATCGATATTTTCCTGGGTATTGTATCGAAGTTAGAAATTCTAGTATCGTGACAACCCTAGTGTGTGTTAATGTCACTACTCACTACATGAGTTGTCAATATGCTCCTGCGCCAATATTACCAAGAGAAACCACTTCAGACCAATTGCAGCTTTTTCTCACTGTATTTGGGTTTGTTCACAGTGAAACCACTAGGTGGCAAACTCGCACAGTATACCTTAATTCTATAGTTGCCTAACTCTGACTCATGGAAGTGCTCAGCAGAAACAAGCTCCACCTCCAGTGACACCCCCCCCCCAACATTTAAAGATTTCTCATACAAGACTTTCTAATTAATGAATGTGTTTACATGGTCCAAATGAAACCACCACTGATCCCTGGCAATTAAAACAGTCATAGCTGTGCATCTCCACCCTGATTCCCCTGCCGCATACATAAACCACATTTTGATCAGGATTGTGACTGGTGGAGATAATTGTACATCGCTTTGAAAGATGGAGGGTTTTCAGAAAAGCTTGAAAAATTGAATGGGCTGGTGACGACACCAGAGGAGGCATTTAAAGACGTAGTTTCTCATACTGCTGTCATTTAACCCTTCTGTCTTATCACACAGTGCAAAGCAATCACTTTATTACTGGCTTAGTTGTCCTTGCTTTTGACAAGGGGAGAGATGATGTTGATAATTTCACATTTGCGCTACAAAATTTGTGACAGACTGTCCATTACCTAGGGATTTATGTGGAGAGTTTCAAAGGTCGTGTTTTGAGAAAAAGCACTGAAGTCAAACTCAAAGGTCCTTGGCAACAGACTGCCGTCCATTCCCTGATGGATTGAGCGCAGTCTAATAAGGTCGTGTTTTGTGTATCAGCTGCCTCCTGGGGCCAGGGTATCCAGGGACTGCAGGGACCTTCTGTTGCGGCTGCTGGAGAGAAATCCAGATGCCCGGCTCACCTTCGCGCAGTTCTTCTCCCACCCCTTTGTGGATCTGGAGCACATGCCCAGTGCAGAGAGCCTGGGGAAAGCGGTAAGAGAATAAGAAGGAATAGGAAGGTAGAGCTTGCATGTATGTGTGTACTCTAGGTGTCCATGAATAAAGTGTGTGTGTGTGCTTGCAGGTTTGCGTTCATGCCCGGCCCAAATGTGCCTTCGCGCATGAGTGTGCTGCACGCATGCATAAGCGATAGGGAGTCGCAGTGGTTTGCATTCAGTGATGCCAGTTCCTGTTTCCTCTCTCCAGAAAGAGCTGGTCCTGCAGGCTGTTCAGAAGGACCAAGGGGGGCAGAGGTCCGCCGCTCTGTCTCTTTACTGCAGCGCCCTGGAGCACTTTGTCCCCGCTATTCACTGTAAGAGCAACAACCACTCTCATATCCTCTCCTTGGCTAAAGCCCTGCAACAATGCGCTGCCTTTGTTCCACCACAATAAACTGGCAAAGTAAACTCACTGAAGGTAAAAACCACAACATCTCCTCTCTCCGCCCTTCCAGACGAGACAGACCGACTACGCAAAGATGCCCTCAGGCAGAAGGTAGGCCTGAAAACACTCCTGCCATTCACATTTGGATTACTTTCTATTTTCAATTGGTGTTTTTTTTTTTTTTCACTTGGAATGAATTCTCCTCTATGAAAACCATATGGTGTGGATGGAGAGCATATGGCATGGTTGATGTGATAAAGTTGAGTCAATGTGAGAGAACTTCCCACAGGTCAGTCAGTATGTGTCCAGAGCGGAGGAGCTGAAAGCCTTGGTGGCCTCAGACAACAGACTAAGCTTTGAGCAGGCCCGGACCGCCAGGGACGTCCTCCGAGGTAACAAACACTGCTCAGTGCAAAGGGCCACCAGATGTAGGCATTGGCCCTGTCCGGAGGGGAGTAGTGTTACAGGACAACCTGGGTAGTTTAGCTCTTTATAATGCATGTCAGTGATATGAGGAATGATCTGCATTGGATGAATCCAGCACAATGTTATTCCCCTAAATTACTGAGGAACTGTATAATTTTTGGAAATACATCACACACTACTTCTGCCTACAACTACACCACACAACACTGATTAAATGGTCAAAACTTAAGACACAAATCATCATTCTTGTGTGATCCACAAAGCCAGAAATGGGTGGAGATGGGTTAGGGTTGTTTTGGATTTAGTTTTAAATTATGACACAAAGTATTGGGAATTTGCTTCAAATACAGGCTGTCAAACTGTTTTAGACAATACTAAAATTGACAGAAGTGGGAGTTGGCTGGAAAACAGTAGATTATTTTCCCTGTAACTATTACTCCTGTGGGGACGTATGACCTTTTATAATCACAAATTTCATTACTTTGGGCAGAATTACACCTGTGGAAATTACATTATCTCGCCTCATCCTTTAAAACTGATCCCATCCAGACAGACACTAGGCAACTGCTTGATAATTTGTATTCTCTAATCGTAATCTATAATCATGCTTCAATTCCTGTTGACTGGTATGTTGGCAAGAAAAGAAAGTTGCCTGGTTTGTTACAGTTGACGCCTTGTAATTGAGGTTATTGAGAAGCGCACAGGAGATGCTCTGTTCACAGAAGGTCTCAGATCAGACACATTATCCAAATGAAGCCCCAACAGATACCACCCAGTGCATCCATGGATTTAGTGTCTTGCTCAAGGACACTTGAGCAGGGTGTGGGTTTGAACCTGGGTCCTCTGGTTGAAGGATGCACTCTCTAACTGCTAGACACTGCAGCCCTTAAATTAATATTATGGATTATTTAAGAATTAAAGAACCTCAGCCACCTTTCATAGTGATTGCATAGTGATTTCTAGTAGAAACAAATGCATAGATTTCTGGTAGAAGATGAGTTTAGATTGGTGAAGGACTCCAGATAACTCTTCCTTTTTTCCTCCTACTGCAGAAATGTCTCGAGACCAACCACGGCTGCTGGCTGCCCTGGAGCTGGCCTCCACTGCCATAGCTAAGGTTAGATGGGGTTGCTGCTGGGTGCCACTGGAATAGAGATCCACATAGAGGCGGGGCGCAGCGGGGAAAACCAAAAAAAAAAAAAAAAGAAAAACACACCAGCAGGGCACACACTCGTCCCCCACTCCTAGATTCCCATCCAAACCACATATATTCAGTTCGCTGGTGAACCAAAGCTAAAACATCTATTTTGCATTTTTGCTAGTCTGCCACGATGTTAGTCGTGTAGACTTTTACATATTTGGCTGACTCCGCTGTCGACAGACTGTTGGTAAGAATTTAGAAGCTTTGAAATGCTAACAGACTGGCAGCATTGTTAGTGACTTAGCTGAATCCTGCAAGCACCTGGACGTGCTGAGTGGATCTATACTCAGATGTAAATCAATGTTTTTTTCCTAATTTTCCTCCTTCCATTCCAGGAGGAGAGTGGATTAGAAGATCATGATGCACTGGATTTGTACCAACAGTGCTTAGGAGAACTACTGCTTGCACTGGCAGGTAGATAAACTCCTTTTATTATATACAATATACCTTTCTCCCAATATTCTCTTTATGTGCTATTGTTTTTCAGCAACACCCTGCTTCACATTCATACACTTCCACACATTTCACACACTGGGGGTTAAGTGCCTTGCCTCAGCAGTAGTTATTAAGGGAGCAGGAGATTTGAACCAACGGTCTTGGAGTCAGGCTGCTGCTGTAACATTTTGGCTACTGCCACCGCCATAATGTCCCATGAAGCCCCTGTCTCGCCTCTTATAAACACAGGTGTGATTTGCCAAGAGAGGGAGACAGTAATTGAGACTTCTGCATTCAGAGACCATTACATCAGATAGTGGTGTGTGTGTTATTAGAGATAGCGATGGCAATATTATAGTTCCCCCTCCTCTCTCTGTCATTTAGTCTGCCCAGTGTCTCTGTTTTTGAGAGAGACAGAGAGAGAGAGACTTAGAACAAGAGACTTTGAGATAAACCTTTTGAGAGAGATAGACTGAGACTTGGAGAGAGACACTTTCAGCGACAGAAAAAAATAAATTGAGAGAAAGAAAGGCAGAGAGAGAGAGAGAGAGAGACTTGGAAAGAGAGAGAAAAAGAAACTTGGAGATATTTAGAAGCAGAGACTTTGAGATATAGTGAGAGATACTTGGAGACAGAGAGGAAAAAGATTTAGAGAGAGAGAAATAGACTTGCACAGAGATAGAGAGACTTACAACAAGAGAGAAAGACTTGGAGAGACATGGACATAGAGAGACATAGAATAAGTCTTTGAGAGAGAGAAAGAGACTTAGAGGAAAAGAGTGAGGGAGACAAACTTGAGACACAGAGAGAGTGAGAGCAATAGACAGAGACTTGGAGAGAGAGGGGGAGTGACACTTAAAGAGCGATAGAGAGATAGACGTAGAGACAGAGAGAGACTCCCGTAACTCTGCCTGTGGCCTGGCGTCCGTTAGGCCGGGCTCCGTCATGAGCTCATCTGGGAGACCGTCCTAATGGAAGAGGTGGGATAGAGCGATCCAGATGTGGCTTTGAGCCGGGATGAGACTCGGTGCCAGCGCCCTGTGTGTGGTATGAGAGCCCTGCCATCTGGTTCCCATTCAGACAGCACACTTCATTTCTCTGTGTTATTACACACTGGAAACAAATAAAAACGATTATCTCTCTAATAGACGAGAGCTCCAATCACCCACCCCATCCCATCTAGAGTTCGACCGATAAGGGTTTTTCAACACCGAGAGCGGTATTTTTAGACTGAAGGCCTGATAGACGATGTTTTGTGTCGGTATTCAGTATTTGAAATTTGACCATTTTCATGCCAAAAAATTTCAAATATTCAGTGGTTCTTGGCATGATGGTAAAGGCTAGTGCAGCTTTGAATGAATAATTAATTTACAAAAACCCATAATTGAACAATTAAATGAATACATAAAATGTGCAAAGAAAGTGAGATTTCATTGCAGGTTTTTTCAGACTGGAATAAAAGGCCAATATCGGCCTAATATACCAGCAAACTGATATTTTAGTCTAACACTAATCCCATGCCATCCCAAACTCTCCCTACCGGTGTCAGGAGGCCTGATTCAGTGGCACAGCAGACAACATCAGGGGGATTGTGGGAGAAAACATTGGTCCTTTGTTTGGCCAGGGGTCTTTTGTTGCACAGCTTCCCAACATGCCTTGCTACTAGAGAGAGAGCCACCCCCCAACCCCCACCCCTTCTCCCTCGCTCTCCACTCCAGGATGGCTGACTAATTGAGAAAATACTGGCCTACATTAGAGCTATTTCCCACCCTTGAGCCTCCGGTCTACACGCTAGCAAAAAAACAAACCGGTTGTGTAAATGACCTCTCCTTGTGCAAACACGATGATTAGGTAGTGGGGTGATCCATCACTCGTTCTCCACCCCCCCCCCCCCCCCCCACCCCCCCCCCACCCCCACCCCCCACCCCCTCTCTTTTTCTCCCCCAACCTCTCTTCCTCCCCTCATTATTCTCTGTATCTTTTCTCTATCTTGGTGTGCCAGCCGAGCCGCAGGGCCGCAGGAGAGAGCTGCTCCACAGCGAGGTGAGTGGGCGAGGAGGGGCTTCTGGTTGAGTGCTCACTGTAGGAACATATATCTGTCACCTCCACTGAGCCCTTGGGTGCTTGCCTAGCTCTGAGAGCAGAGCACTCACTCCCTCACAACACCCGGGAGCCCCCTTCCAGCAGTCACGTGAATGTTTTCCAGAGTAAAGGCCTAACAACATAATCCATCATCCAGGTTGCCAGGTTTCATGCACATAGATCACCGTCCACTTTATAATTGGATCCTTGAACCCCCTTCCACTAGCTGTGTTCAGGCATAATAGCCATGACCTGCTTAGGAGATTTTAAAGCCATAGTCTGATTGCTGTATGTAACCCCCTGTTGAAAGACCATAGAAGATTTTTTTTCACTCTGAAAAAAGAACTAACATTATGTGACAGCTAAATATGAGTCTTGCATGTTATTTTGTAGCTCTTCATTTGCATTTGTAGCGTTGGTGAACACTGTTGTGAAATGATGTGTTAAAAGAGATGATGTGTTAGATGATGTGTTAAAAAGCTCCAAAAACTCATCTACAAATTTAATGGGCTTTTTAGCCAAAATGCGACACTGCATGCACACTCACACAAGGGTGAAGAGAAAGAACATCTGCGTGTAGTAACCATAGAAGTGGCTGCAACGCACAGCTGTGTAGTCGCTACAAGATGCTGCTATAATGATAGCTAGCTACTAATGTTTACATAGCCATATATAACTATTGAATTGTAATGTACGTACCTGCTAAACCCACTCTTACGACATTTTGCTGTGCCAAGGCTTATTATTTTTGCGGTAACTGCTTAAAAAGCAGTCATAAAGTTCACGGAAATCACAGACTTTTTCTCAATTTTTCTAACTAAGTGGCAACAGAACAAACTCTCATTTCATTGGTGAGGCAACATGGCGTCCACTGATTGGTCTATTGTGTGGTGAAACTCGTGCATGAGACAATCACGAACGCAATCACAGGATTTAGACTGCCCGCTCCTCTGAGCCGCTCCGCTCGCTTGTTGATCACCAGCCGGCTGTCGCATCTCATCTAAAAAGCTCTTAACTCTTCAAGAACATACTTGAATAAGCCTGAAATTTAGATGGTCAAATAAATTGGTTATGGCTGGTTATAACTTTAAGGAATCAAAACACTGACAGAAGACACATTAAAACTATACTCCGAGGAACACATGCAATGGCCTCATACACGTCTGCTATTAATGCTCTAAGCTCTTTTGTTTTTGTGCATTGTTTAGCCAGCAACTGAGCCAACAACAGACAATAGTATTTCACCCAACAAACCCCAAAAGAGGGAGGGAAGGGGGGGCGGTTGAGTGGGCCTCATAGACCTCCCTATTTGAAGTTTTATGGGTGCTTGTCTTAAGTAAATTCAGATGCGGCTGTAATAATCTAACGCTGCGTTGGAGGACAGGAGGGGCGGGGGGGCGGGGGTGGGTCGTAGATCGAAAGCATGTGTGTGAGAACCCGAAAGAGCCGACACATGCTGCCACGACTGGCCTCCATGTGCGTTCATATCTACTGTAGAGCACACTTTAGCCTTCCTCCACCCAGAGCTGTAATTCCCATTCAATAGCCCGGCTTATCATGTACGGGCCACAGCTTTGATCTAGCCGGTAGGTTAATACAGTTTCATTGTGGCTAAACGTAGGCACGATGATTTAATGGTATTACAGGACCTGTATGTGAGGTCCTGTTGTCCTTGTGGCATGCGTGTCAGCGTGTACCATGGCACTCTGCAAGTTGTCGACTTGTCAACCTCGCCCATGTCGATTTCTGCACATTTATTGTACTTGGTGATTAAAGGGATTCTGATTAAAGTGCTGAGGCTGTGTAAGGTTGGAGTCAGGGGTGACTGCTAAAAAACTGTGGTCAGAATTATTAGTTTACCACAACAGATTGATGTTTTCAAGGGGCATTGTGGGAAGTCATCAGCTTTGGTCTCCCGTCATTATCGCCCCTCAGATGTTACAGCAGTAATACCAGAGAGGGCGTTCTTTACTGCGACAAGCGGCAGTGACGCAACTAGGTATGAGGTGCAGCCAAGTACCTTCAGCAGTACCAAAGTACCGATTACCACATTAAAGAACACCCTCAAGGATATTATGACTTTTATACAACAGTTGCTAACACATGTGTACTGTCTGAATGTACTGTCTGAAATGTTTTCTCCAAAGTAGTGTGCATGCATTAGAATAAAAAACAGGAAAAAGCAAGAAGGGTCTCTAACTAGCTCCCGGGTTGCCACAAAATTGACATAGCAACTAATAAATCATGGCAAGTCATGCTTTATGAGAAATACCGGAATAGTTGGAATGTATATCTGACATATCAATCAGATTGCTTAGCTGAAACTGCCTGGGGTATATTCATTTACAATGCATGGGAGTCATGATCTCAATTCAAGAACCTTTATTGGCACAATAAGATCCTTACATTAATACTTTGTCAGTACATATGAACTTGGATTGATACACTAGCAAACACCTGCATAGAAAGTAAATAGTAATGGGAATTAATCTTATTACTCTTACCAGATTAAAAGCCTCATGACCAGAGCTGAATACATCAAAGAGCATATCAAGGTAAGCGTACTTTCCTTCCACTTATTCAACTTTGGGAGTAAATACACTTCTTCAGACCTTCTGGGTAGATTTGCCATTAAGAAAATAGAAGATTTTGTGGATTTCAAGGGTTTGTTCCAAAATGAGGTATCCACAATTTGGGGAAAAAAATGACATCTACTCTTACACAGTGGTGGATAGTGCCAAATTAAAACAAATTATTGTACTTTTTAAATTAATTCTAGTTCACTTTAGTCCACGGTTGACAAAACAACATTTTTGCTGAATGGGTCCTGATGCTGGGTCTGAAGCTCATTATTAGAGATAACAAATAATGAGCTTCAGATAATGACATGTTTACAAAATTGGTGAACAGCATTTTGGAAATGAACTCAACTGCTGCCTGATGTTCATTGCTCAAAATGGTCATCTTTTTGTTTCAATCTTCAGTAGTATTTATACCTATGTGTTTTGTTGTTGTTTGCTCATTTGTTTCGGCTGATTCCTGCTATGTGTTTGTTTGCCAGATGCTGGAGACTCAGAGGGACGTGTCTCTGGACCGAGAGCCTCTTTCAGAGTCTGTCAGAAGCTGTGAGTGTCCCTGCTGTGTTGTTGTAGTAGTGCTAATCATAAACTGTTCCATGAGAGTACTTGTGCATTTTTTTTGAGAGGCTAGCAGCCATGCTGATCAGCGAATATATGAAGGGGGGAGTGGGGGAAGGGGACGTTGTTAAGTGAGAAATTGCCGCCTAAAGTCATAATGAAATTTCCCCTCAGTGAAGGTTTTTCCACTAGTAAAATATGAGCCTTTCTCTTCCCGTGCCGGCCACCCCGCGGGACTGTCTGGCTCTTTGATTTCATTTCAGTGCAGCCCTGGGCCACGCTGTCCTCTGCCCTCTTGTAAAACTTACCTTGTGAAAGTGAGACTTGGTTCTAGCCAAGAGTAACCCTCCTAATACGCAGACACCAAAAAGCACGACAGCACACACACATACACACACACACACACACAGAAATTCTGCTACAGAGACCCCTACACATACATACACACTTAATCCCCTTCTCTCTCACATGCAAACTCACCCACTATAAATATAAAGATCTGTCTAAAATATACATATACAGTATTATTGTTTAATGTATATAATCTGAACAGAATATAAAGAATAAAAAGCAGTTTATTATATATAGGAAGTTACATTTTAATATACATACTAGACCTTCTCTGCCTCTAACCTACATGCCCTAATTCCCAGTATTTGCCGAGCTCAGCTGCTAGATGGATAGCGGATACCTAAAGCCCAGACAATATCCTGTTTTCAGCAAGAAATTCCTGGGGAATTATGGATGAAAAAAAATGCGGAGTCGGGGTTCAGTGACTCTGGTGGAAGCTTAAGTTTCATGAAGAACGTGGCTTCTTCTTCTGCTGCTGTTATTTTAACACAGCCACGCCACAGTCAGCCATGCCACGCTGGCCCCGGTCCAACAGCAGCTGCACTGGAGGGTCGCAGCAACGCCCAAGCCTGTCTGGTGACCTTAAACTACACCAAACGGAGAGGCGAGGTCTAGCTGAGAACATCACACTCCAGCCCTTAGCCAGTTCACGTTTTAGACGTTTAGCTGCTCCTATCCAGAGCAACTTAAAGTGAGTGAGCCATAAGTCCAGTGTCAGGGCACAGTGTTGATAATGGACACATTAGCTGGGTTTACATCCAAGTATTTTTTTTTCTAACTCTAATGTATCGAGTAAGAAAAGCTGAAAATGAACAAAATGAATGAAAGCATGAATTGCAGACAACTAGCTGACACTAAAGAACAGTTACAGATTGCCCATTGCTAATCAATTTTCAAAAGTCTTTAAGTTTTTATTGTGGATGTTTTGTTTTGACAGTCAGGAAGCCTATGTATTTGCTTCAGTGCAGCTGAAATGCACTTAATTCGCATTTTACTTTTGTACAACATTTTAAAGTTTGCGTAAAATTCATTTGACAGTTGGATGGAAACATAACTATAAACTGTTGTGAGGATCGAGCCTGTTGTGATTAAATTATGGGATGGTTTCTCATCCTGGGCAGCAGCGTGAGAGAGCCCATGCCATAATTGAATCACTGTTAAAAAAAAAACAGCCATTGGCGATGTACCTTGCATTTCTGGGTCCATTTTGTTGTTTGGTGGCATATTTTTCTTATTCCTGTGGGTAAGTCGCCAAATGTAGACAGTCTGATGTTATGTCGAGATATTTCGAGCACAGCTACAATGGAGTTTAATTGGAGAAAACGTTTCAGCTCTCGAAAACATCAGCAGCAAATGTCAAGTTTTGATGTCAGTTCCTCTGAATCAAAGAGAAGAGGCAGAGATGCTAATGTCTCCACTGAAATGAAAGTTAAACATGTCAAAAAAACCTCAAATCCTGAAAAATCACATCCCTGGTAATCCTAAAGTCAGTGACATGCAGAGCAGCTTTTTGGGTCACTCTGATGGGGCAATGGTGCCCATGGAGTTGCCTCAGCTTTGTTGCTTTAAAAAAGTGGGGAATTTTCGAATGGAAAATGTGTAGCAACCCTGGAAGACCGCTAGCTAACACACATCAATCATTGCTGTCTTCTCAGCCTGCTGTTTGCAGTGAGCCGGCCGGCCACCGTGGGAACCAGCAGGGACAACCATGGAGCCTCAGACCACCTGTCAGTCTTCAGGTTGGGGTGAAGGACCCAAAGCGAAGTCTGGATCAACAGCTTATCAGCTAACCGGCACTGCATCCCACCTCACCCTGACCAACACCATACACTGTCAGGGTGGGAAAGTACCACCAGTCACCAGCCAAATGTTGGTAAATTTTGGTTGTGGCTGGAAAGTTTGTCTACCTACCAGACGCTTTGACAGGTAGACAACTTGACTCTATTCTGTTCTTAAAAAAAACACAAGTAATCAAAGTAGCACTTGGAATTGCACACTAGTGAATGAGAAAGTTAGTTGCCTGCCCCTTTACACTGTAGTGGTTGCACTGCTCAGCCTCAAAGCCCTCCTCCTGACAAACCATTGATATGGAAAGGCTTGGACAGCTTGTATGATAATGCAGTACTGTCATGGTAAACTAGTTAATCTGGCACTGTAGTGTTTTGTGTTGTTGTAGTACAAGGATGTTCGAAGCTAAACACAACACACCTAAAAGCTGTAAAAATCTGTGACTGGAAACTGAAAATATACTTGAAATCAAATGGGAACTGTGATGTTTAGATTCATCATGACAGTTTTGTACTGTAGTATTATGTATGATATTATCTTGAAGCTTCTCCACACATGCACACACACACACCCACGCACTCTCTCTCCCCCTCTCCCCCTCTCTCCCTCCTCCTCTCTTCCCCATTGCCTTTGCTGTGGGCCAACCACAGGCTCACCATGCTCTCTCCGCTGATGGAGCCCTCTCCACCACTACGAGGGGAAAACTGGAGAGGTGCGGCTTCTGCCTTATTTACACTAGACTTGCATTTTCTTAGGTTTGGCACTGGCCCGAGGTTTGAGGCGTACAGTCAGTAGTGGGAGCCTTCATAAGTAGCCTTCTGTGAAACGGTGAAAGCTCAGCAGTTGGTGGCAGGCCGACAATCCTCGCTGTTGTAGGTCTTCACGGACTTGTTTGGTTTGAGACAGGTAGAATGCATGAATCTCCTACCAGGGAAGCATTCATTACTGTGTGAATATCATTTTAAGGCAACTGCAGAAAGTACTTTAAAATGGAGAAATGTGCGTTGGTTTCCACACTGCTGTGTTGTTGTTTATTCATTTTTATTTTGAATGTTTTGTACAGCTATAAATTTATAATCTATTTATTAAATGGGAAATCCAATGGAAAATAAAATGACAATCTTCAAAGTCTCTGTAGTCTGTAATCTGTTGAGTTTCAGCAGACACTTGCTTAGTCAACGAAAGGCAAACGTTCAACTTTGTCCAGAACGTATGGAAAGATTTATGTGTCGTCGTGGGAGCGCCGCTGCTGGTCCCCTGCCATCGTCATCATCTGGAAGGCTGCTAGGCAGAAACAGCTGGCTCATCTCCACAAGGGAAGGAGAAAGTAAAGCAGGCAGGGGGAACTAAGGATGTTTTATACTCACCGATTCCTATGCAAGTCTGGAAAAGTATGGAAAGTGAATGTGAAGATTTCCAGATCAAAGAAAGTGTGGGAATTGCACAAAGAATCTTGGAAAAGTAGGCTGCCTTGTCTTTTTCTTTATCTCTTATTTATTTTGCTAGCACTTCTCTCATACATGATAGTTCATCTCTTGTCAGGGTATTGTGCCGCCAGTAGAGCAGTAACTGTGTGAAATGCCCTCAAACTTCCCCTGTCCCTTCAAAAGTATTGTTGGTACAGAAGTTGACAACATTTAACAGCATTTGTTGATATGAAGTCTAAGCCCCAGTCATGACCTTTGACCTTTAAAACAAACCAAAAGTAGTTACTGCTGTTTGCCCTTAGGGCAGTATGGCTCTGACTATTACACTCCTTATTACTGGTTGCTCATAATTCTCCTGTTGCACTCTGGATGAGAGCGAAAGTAAAATATTGTTCAGGCCCACCACACATACAGTACAACTACATGCCTTTTATACTTGTAGACCACTTTCATTTCACATTATTGTTGACAGGATGAAGTGTAAATTAATTTTGCTCTGCAGCTATTAGCATGCAACAAATTTATAACTGACCAAAATATTCAAATGCTGTCACAAATTTGAGATGCAGAAGTATAGAATTTCAAAATGGTAAATGTGGAGGAATATAATCTCCCATTAGAAATTAATTGGACTTGAAACCATGTGATCTACAAGACAATGAAATCCTGGAAAAAGTCATCACTGGTTCCCTTAAAGGCAGTGATAGATAAAGGCGGTGGAAGTTGCCTTAGGTAGAAGCCTGTATGTGACTAGAAGGATGCTAGTTCAAATCCCCAAACTATCTGGGCAAAACTGTTCCCCTCAACAACCACTGTTGAAGTGCCCCTGAGCAAAGCATGCAACCCCCAGCTGCTCCGGCTGAGCTGCTCAGTGGCCAACAGTCACCACAAAGGCTGTGGTTGTACTGGGCAGCTCCCAGGTGTGAATGTGTGAAGCTGTATGAATGTGAAGCTGAAAAAGAACATGCCTGCACAGTCAGCTTTCCCTGGATAAATAAAGATTTAAAAAAAAAAAAATTGTGTGTGTGTGTGTGTGTGTGTGTGTGAGGAGGAGGGGTGGGCTCTAATTGGCCAACAGTGCCCATGGAGTTGGCTCAGCTTCATTGCTTTAATCACACATGAGCATCTTGCTGCCAGGAAAAATTTGGATGTGTTTTTGACCCTTCCTCTCACTTTGTTGCTTGTTCCTGGGAGCATTGCCAATTTACATTGCCCCCCAAAAATCGCGTAGTGTATGACCGCCTTAATGCAACCCAGAAAGGAGAAGGCTGTCAGGAGCTCCAGAAGAGGTGGAGGGAGAATCTTAAAGAGAAACCCACACTCTCCCCCTTCCACAATCCCCTCTCCCTAACCACAACCTACGGCATTGTGGCTTTAATTGGCCTCCATTTTGCTGCAGCCCCATCAAGACCACTTGTTGCCCTTTCCCCCTTGCAGGCTCTCTCTCTCTCTCTCACTCTCAGGCTCTGTTGATACTGTTAATGGGCCGGCGGTGGAGTCGCAGTGACACCAACATTACCCATATAAAGAGGGGGCTCTATGTTCTAGACCTTAAGGGACTGGGTGCCCTTGACTCCGGCACCCCCAGCGCTGAAAACAGGCGCACATCAGCCATTCACTGTGGCTAGACAGCTATCATGAATGGAACATTGTACGGACGAGAGACAACACTAGCCTCCTAAATCCCTGTGTCACTCCCACTTTCGAGGGGGGAAGAGAGGGAGAGCGGGGGGCAGCCAGGGGGTTTGTTTCAGAGAAATGTTGAATAAAGATAATTTAGAAAATGGGCTCCAGCACAGTGCTGCCTCTGTAACCCCCACTCCTCTCCCCCCCACTCCACTCCCCCACTTACCCAAGGCTGCTCTGCTTATGTTTGTTTTGATTTTGTTCCCAGAAGCTGGGTGGGGGGATTTGAAGGGGGCGGGGTGGCTGTGTTGGAGGGCTTTAAGATGCATGGCAATGGTTAAGACAGATTGGACCAAAGAAGTTCTAACTAGGGGGAAAGTAGAGGGAGTCGAGCTATAGCTTTAGGCCACTCTGTCTCTCTCTCCCCGTCTCTATCTCCCTGTTTTTCCTGACACAATAGAAAGTTAAAATACAGTTGGAAACGTTACAGGATTCCTGCGGTTATGGAAAATCTGGAGAAGCCATGGGAAATGCAAATTGTGTTCTCTGGGCTTGGAGAAGTTATGAGAACAGGATACCTGTCCAAAAAGTTTGGAGAGTGTGTTCATAAACACAGGGCCAGTTGTCGAGTTTGGCTGCTGGTATCTGCTGCAGCTTCCTTTGAAGGAATAATGACCCAAGTGACACATTTCACAAGTCGTGGGTCTATCTTGCCATGCAAGGCCTGGGACATCCAAACAAATATGGGCCATAGCAATTAGCCTTCATATCACAGAATAGTGATGGAATTTGATCAGCAAGCACCCTTGACCTCATTAGCATTCTACTGTTAAACAGTTCCTTATGGAAAGAGACAGCAGTGATTTTCTTCAGATGCAGGTAACAGAAATTAGAGTAGAAAGAAATTAGAATGATTCAATCACTGTACTGACTGCAGTCTACCTCCTGTGTCTCATTCAAAGTGAGAGCAATTTTAACTAAAACGTTACAGAAATAGAGAGTAAACATCTTTTTTTCAATTAAACACTCAATTTGTTACTTTTTCTACTCTTGCTTTTACCATTTGCAGTTTTATAGCTTTTGGACATGACTGTAGTGTTAAATTTGCAAAACAGGTGTAAACCTTGCACCTGGTGCTCATGTTAAATGACTCACACCCGAGGCAACTTCTTTTACAATTTGCTAATGACTTGTAAATACCTTAGTAAATAAGGAGTAAACCTCAGCTGGCTGTTTGTTCTGAAGCATTTGGTTCATTAGAGTTGTGGTCATTAGCAGGGATTTAGAAAAAAACACTGAAGGCAAACACGAGTGAAGAACTCCTTGTGATACTATCTCTGTTGCATTAATTGACATTTACTTTAATGTCTCATTGACTTGCTATCTGCCTTCCTCCTCTAAAGGACACTGTGGTTGGAAGATAACTTGAGCCTGAAATGTAACCAGAATCCTGACCTGCCTGCTTGCTCCAGTGAGGATGTATTGTGCAGCGACTAGACACTTAAAATTCCTTCCTGGGTTTCAGTTACACTGGCCTAATCCCTTAAGTATTATACAATGCCGGCATTATGAAAGGTACACGGCAGTAAGAGGGTTGCTTGTACAGCCACAGTGCTTATTGTAGAGTCACTTGGCTGACTTGAGAATGACATTTGCTATCAATAAACTGTCCCTTTGTTGCTCACATATGTCAAATACTGTGTACATCACACTGAGACAACTTTTAACCTTTTAGAAAGATTGTGTTACGGCAGTCTAAAGTGGACAAAATGTCACTGCTCTCAGGTGAACACCTTGTCTTCAAAAAGTCAGGAGTTAAGACTCTATCTGTACCTACACGATGACACAGATTAAAAACACTGATCATGTAAAAGAGGCATGTTAGAGACTCCACCTCCATAACTTTTCCTCAGTGGAAAAAGTGAAGCAGTAAGCAATTCAGCTCATAAACATTTTATTACAAAAATTGCCCTCCTATATGGAAGTCGCTGCTCTTAAATGTTATTCCAACATGATGAGATGAAAAATCTAAACGTTACGTCAGGTTTTGTAGACAAAATATGAGCTACTTTTGTGTGTTTATATTGTATTAACTGCATTAAAGTAACACTGGCCGGACACTGGCTTATCTTACTGCATATAACTGTAAAATATATACATTCTTTATATTCTAGTTTCATAATTTAACATTTATCAACATTTTCCTTAAGGCCAACAGCTAGTGATCAGGTCAAAAAAACAAAACAACATTCTGAACCTTCATAACAAAACAAAGATTAGTTTAGCGACAATTTCAAGTGGCATAGACATGAACAAACAGGCAGCTTCTTTACAAGAGATCAATATGAACAAAGACATTGATTTTGCTTTCCCTTTTCACCAAACAGCTTAACGTGGGACAGTGGTAGCCTAGAGGTTAGAGAAGGGGAGCTGAGACTGACTGGCAGGTTGCTGGTTCAAATCCCTGGACTAGCTGGGGAAATCGGGGTATTGAAAGTGAATGAGAAACACTCTCCCTTCTCTCAACAGCTAGGCCCACTGAGGAGCCCTTGAGCAAGGCATTCAGCCCTCAATTGCTTCAGCTGCTCAGTGGCCAACAGTAGAAAACTGGTTGTACTGAGCAGCTCCCTGATGGAAATATGTGCAGCTATGTGAATGTGACACAGTGCAGCGCTGACAAAGAGCATACATGCATTGTTAACTTTCCCAGGATCAATAAAGGTTACAAATCTGTGAAGAAACCCAGTACATTTAACCAGACCTGGGTTGTTAGAGCCATAAGGTACATCAGGTTTATTTAGCATATTGTGCCTCATTTGAATCATTTGTAGTTATAAGAAATTTAATTTTGCATTAACATTATATTTGACGTTATGTCATTTGGAATGCTTAACATTTGATTTGTGATGTTCAATCATATTTATCCAGCAGTGATTTATCTAAGATGCTTATCTGTGCTCTATTAGTATGTCCTGCTATCGTAAACTGGAGTAATTGAAGTAATTATCCATGTGCGCATCAGTATGCATGCGCTAGTAGGCAGAAGGTATTCAATGGAGCGGGACGTGGAGCAGCAGTTTTCTGACCGTGACCGTATCTGTAGGCAATTTGTAGTAAGATCAGAAAAAGAACAGATAGCTAGATTAGGACTCCACGTGGAGACGGTTTATTTTGTAATTGACACCTTTTGTGGAATAAATCACCTATTTTGTTTTATCTTACACCTGCCTCGTTTATGCCATATGGATTATTAAGATACAGAAGGTTTAAGTGGAAGCTTGCCTTTTGAAACCGCGAGTCAGAAACTTTACATCCTGCAAGAGTGGCAAAAGAAGGTTTTTGTTTCTTTTGTTTCAGTTAGCCACTACATGGGTCAAATAGTATTTGCAATTACTTTGTTTATGGTTTGTTTGACTTGAGTTGCTGGATGGGTGGGGATTGCCACACAAGGCAAACCAGTGACTGACACAAGTTTACACAATCACAGGAAAGTGTTTGAAAGTTGAGTTTGTACACTTTTCTGTCTATGAAAACTTGCTTGACATGATCTGATTTGTCCTGATGCTATCAACCCCACCCATCTGGTACTCCAAGCAGATAAAAACAAACGCTAAGAGATAGAGAACACTATCCAAGCGAAGTTTGCATTTAATGCAACTTGTGTCATAAATGATCTAATCCAGCATGTTACTCAAGTTTTGTTGTGAATGTTTCAAGATGAGTAATCAATTCCATTTCATGTATAAAAAAATAATGCTTCTTCTGTGGTGTAGGCCTACTGTATGTATACCTGCATATACTTTATACATGTGATAAATGAAAGGTTTTGCTCCAAAATGAGAAAAATGATTTGTCTTGAAAGTGAAACTCATTATTTATAAGATTATTACTGTTATGAGCTACCTTAAGACCTTGACCTACGAAATAAAAATATATTTGAGGATGGTATTAACTCTGTTTTTGAAATATGTCAAGGATTTCAGGTTAGCAGTTCTTCTCAAAACCCATTTTGGAATGAAACCCTTCAAAAGTACATTCATCTTGTGGAACCATTCTGAGGACAAGTAGCTTTCTTGGAGTTTGCAATGAAATTCTTCTTATCTCGTTTTTATTAGTGTCCGTCTTCCTCTGTATTTGAGAAAGCACTTTGTGACATTCCTGCGTGTTAAAAGCACTCTATAAATAAACTTGACTTGAATTGACAAGTAGCCTATGGTTTCGTTATCTGGGGAGGGGAAAGCACCACTCTAAAAGACAGGGGGTCTTTAAGAGGCGTGAAAGGGGGGGAGACAGAAGAGAGAAGGAAAGGAAGGGGGGGGGGGGTCTCTCTCTCAGGAAAAGTTCAATAAAACAATCTCGTATGGGGGAGGGGTCCCAGACAGACTGCTGGAGAGGCGCTTCAGTTAATTTAACTACTTGATCCCAAACCCTTGTCTGTCCCCTGACCGTTCCCACAAATATTTGAAGTGTGGTTGCTGCAACAATGCAGAGGCCCCTGAAATGAAGAGGAGAGCAAACAGAGACTGGACGGGTCCAATGTTTGTCTTAAGTCTTAATAAAGCCACACTCCAAGGACCATTGAAACCAAACAAAACAAACAGGGGGCTGTTTAAAGGCACACAAAATGGCAATGCCCAGCAACAAGTAGCCTAACGCCACCAAAAGGAGTCAAGTTTGGTTCACTTCCTTTCAAACGATCACCTGAAGGGGTTTTTGCAATCTTTTGACCACAGGCTTTCTCTCAGCGTAGCACAAAGTTGAGCGGTTCATGCAGATTTAGATCGCAAAGCAAACGTTAGGTTTCCTGTGTGTGTGCTGAGGAACTGGTATGAAAAGTGGATGGTTGTGTTTAAGGCCTACACAAAACACTACTGTGCTCACTATCACCCTGCAACAAAATAGGGGTGGCAGGGAGGCCTAGTGGTTAAAGAGACCTTCCTTCAACCAGCGGACCGGGGGTTCAAGTCCTGTGTCAGGCCTGCTGAAGTGTCCTTGAGCAAGTCATTGAACCCCTCCCAGCTCCAGGGGGCAAGTTTCCCTATGGGGGGGTCAATAAAGTATCACATTACTATTTATTGTTAATGAATCCAGCAACTGTTACACCAAGAGCCCATCTCAAAATAATATCCGTGCCAGAGGAAGATACAGGAGAGGCATGTAGCCAGACAGCCGCTGGGCAGCAGAATGCTCGTGATCGATCTCCTCCTGGTCGTTCTTGTCGTACACTTCATCCTCATAGATATCATCTACATCTGGCTGGTCTGAAATGACGCTGTGGTCTCCGATGGAGCAGAGTTTGCTCATGTTCTCCTTGACCACTTCACAGAAAGGCCTCTCCACGCCGTCGCACACGCAGCGGTTCAGCAGCATGCCGTTCGGGATGAACAGCATCTGCTGAATGGTGGCTTTGCACTTGGACGAGCACTTCCTGCCGTTGAAGAGCTGCCCGCAGTAGGACAGGTAGGCGGTCAGCGAGCTGTGGCAGCTGCTGTCCTCCTCGCAGCGCTGCCGGGCCTCGGTGCATCCTATCCCCCCGGCGTCGCCCGGGTGCCTGCGCGGGAGGCACGGCTCTATGGCTCGCTTGGCGTTAAGGCACTCCTGGTCCTGGGCGCAGTCGCAGGTCTCCAGGTCCGGCCCGCTGCGGGTGTGATTCAGTCTTATCAGCGCGTTGATGCAGTGGCTCGGGCATTGCCTCCTGGTCCCCCTGATGTTGCCTTCACACGCCGCTATGTACTGACTGTATGCAAGCTCGCACTCTGGCTCGTCGTGGCACCGAAGCAGCGCCTGCCAGCAGATTAGTTGGGCATCTAAAGCCACCAGCACCCATGGGAGAAGCGCCAGGGCGCTGCACCAACATTTCATGCTTGGATGAAGTTCTAGTTCGGTGACGCGCACCTTCTCCACCAGAAAGCTCGGCACATTAGGACAATGAATTTGGAGACAATTAACACGTTTAATCTTCGACAATCATTCACAAAGTGCAGAAGTCTCCCATACGTGCGCTTTGCAGCCGCCCACAGTCTGTCACCAATGTATTCAGAGGCGCTAAGCACATTTGATCTTGAACAATCAGCCACAAACTTTTTGTATTATTGCAGCGTGCAGGAGCCTCCTGCCTGTGCGCTCTGCAGTAGTGGAACTCGGGAGTCTGTAGAGAAATCACCACGCGTGGCTGCAGAGAGGAGAAACAGCGCAGTAATACGCATTCCGCGAATAATGTCCGTTAAAAAGTGAGAATTTACACTCCAAAACTGTGTGTGTGCTCCATGCCATCGGCATCAATGGCGAGCTGGGCGCACAGCACCGCGTTGAAAAGCGCTGTATCCAAAGTTGACGCGCATTCTTCTCCGAGTTATTGTCCACGACTCAGTTTGTCCACTCGAAGTCATCTTTCGTGCCATTGTTTGTTTCGACTCTTGTTTTCCATTCTGTCAAATTTCTCTAGATTAACACCCATCCGCGTATTCCGCATTTTTTGGGGTCGAAACAGGTTTCTATCTGTCGCATTTTGTCCCGCTATGTGCGTCTTTGTCCCTCTTCTTGCTGTTACGCTTCACGGTCCGCCGAGCATTTCCCCACAACACCCCTCCTTCTGCAGAAAAAAAGAAAGGAAAGTTTTCCTTCCCCCCTCTCTCTCATTTACAATCCTGGCCACCGATTGGTCGTCATTGAGGAGTCAGCCGTGGGACCCATTTCTAGGCCTATAGCGACATAGTTGTTGCGCACAAATCAGCACAGTATATGATGAGCTGGATGAAATTGTTTATAATATTTCCTGTATGAAACCCAGGGTCTGTGTGGTCCTCTCCTCTGCTATTGCACAAGTAAAAAGGGGGAGGCAGGGGGGTTGCGAGACGCATTCCTTTGCAAGAAGCTCACATCTGCAACCCACTTCTCCAATTTTCAGCGCAGAAAAACAAATCTGTTCCCTTTTAGCCATAAACAGAGGAGGGGAAACCTCTATGATAACTGCACTGGCGTGAAGGGTTTTCACTTCACACTTTCACTCCTTCTTCTTCTTCTTCTCACTAATTGTCGGCCCCCCCCCCCCCCCCTCTCCTGCTCCTCATTCTGCCGAGTTTTTAAGCCCTGATTGATAGAAGAGAATGGGAGAGAATAGTATTTTCTGGCCCGTTTCACCCCAATTGTGTCAGATTGGCCATGCAGTGGCCCAGTGTCTTTCCAGGCTGAAGATTGTTCACGCACTGGGGCCTATCAATAGAGAGAGGTTTCAGCATCAATATATTTTACAGCTCTCCCCTTTCACACCACACTTGAAAACTACCAATAGCTCAGGCTTTCCTGGCATTGAAATGGTAACTAACTTGATTTGGGGGGGAAAAAAGCACCCAGGCTGCCTTAGATTTTTTTTTTTTTTTTTCCAAAGCAGGCCTGCCCCCCCCCGAGAGACTGTGCCAGTTTTGCACAAGCAGTTCCACAAACCAGATGGATGCCTGACCTGATATCTATTCAAGACTTCAAGTATTAGGGATAGCTGCTGGCAAATCTTTAAATTTAATATGTATGTATAATATATCTACAACATGTTTCTATCTATCCGTCTATATATCTATGTATGTATGTATGTATGTATGTGTGTGTGTGTATGTGTCCGTGTGTGTGTGTGTATGTATGTATGTATGTATGTACGTACATACATACATATTTCTCTCTCTCTGTACAGATAGATGGATTATTCATCATGTGAATAACTCTGTCACTAAAGTGCTGCCACTTACAACAAAGGTGTTTTCCCTCATATTAAATATGACATTTATATTTTATAGTATAGTATAGTACTAATACTCCACACCATCACATCACACAGCTGTCAGTCATGTTGAATCAGCTCCTCTCTGGTTGGTCTACCTCTCTCTCCGGGATGCTCTGTGTGTATTTTTGTCTCCACCTGGTGTTCAGGCCGCTGCAGACTAAGACTACTGACAACTGACCAACTAGCTGTCCTGCACAAACATCATGAAAAAACAAGAGGAAGGATGGGCATTATCCTAAAAATTAGTTTATTGTATTTTCAACTCAAAATCATTGAGATCCTTTCAGAGACAAAGAATAACAGGGATAATGTGAAAAGAAACAACCAAAGTAGGAGAAGAAACTGCGTGTCATGGCAGCCATTTCCTGAAACATCAGCTCCACAGGATGACAACAGAAATCACAATTGGTCTATAATTATTATTGAAAGTCACACTCATACACAGCAAAGAGTTTGCTTTATGGCTCCGGTTCCACCCATTAATATTGTCTCACTGAACACACATGACAGGTTATAGTAGCTATAACAAAGAAAAGAAGTACTTATTGCAACTTTTCCTGCCTTTCGTATCACTGTAATGTTACGAATGGACTGTGCATCTATCACAGGACAAGAACCACTGTATTGAAAAACCATGATGCCTCTGTTCTCATTCAGCAGTGGTCCGGCACCGACAGCAACAAAATTAGTTGAAGAAACTGTGGCTTAGCCTAAATTTCTTCTAAAACAAAACGGTGCATTCTTAATATCTAGAATTCAATATTTATCATGATAAAATAAGCAAAGCAAACATTTTTGGCACTAGAACTGTAATAGGAACCAAAATATGTGGAACCAAAAGCTCAAATATGTGGAACCAAAACTCCAAATCCCCCCCCCCCCCGGCACCACTGCTACATAAAACCAGAGGAAACACTGGCAAAAAACGTAGTGTATATGAATGTAATACAAACAACAACGATACCCCCTCTTCTTCATTCCCCCACAGCTTCACTTTAGTTTGGCTAGAGGACGACGAGTCAGACAAAATACCAAGTACACAGTTTGCTCATAATGACTGCGTGCTGACTAACGCTACGACCAGCACTCTCAGCCGAAGGACGACGTTTGCAAAGACACCACTTGACACATCACATCGGCTGAACGACACGAAAAAAACCACCAGCACAACACAGCACCACTGAGACAGAGGGCGCGATGAGATAGAGGGCAGGTCAGAGGTCAAAGGTCATATGACGGTCGGCACCACAACTTCAAACCAAGACCCGGCGAGTCGATGGACACGGACTGAATAAAGGCCCGCTGCCGACGGTATAGGCAAACAGCGGATACATTTACATCTTATACAACATAAATACTCGTATGTGGGCTCGTAGTTTGTATTATACACACTGCGATTACACAGTCTGACATACTTGTGCCATTTCCTTTACGGTGGCTGGAATGTTTTCAACAGAGGCTTTGGCATACGACTTCTAAAGCGTTTACATTTCTCTGTACTCTCTTGCAGCTTCCGTTGCTTAGCCACTGGATGCAGGGCGCACATGGGTTTACTCCCTATATAGTTGAGATTTATATATTACGTTAAATTCAGGAGCATGGTAAATGTGCACACTTAACTGTAAATATTTACATTTACATTAGTGGTTGGAGAGATCTTCATGTAACCCAGAGGTCATTAATTTGATCCCTGCAACACCCGAAATGTCCATCAGCAGCCATGTGTCCTGTCAAAGTATCCTAAACTCCTCCCTGCTCTCAAATTGTTTGTCGACTTAACTAAGAGTCAGCTACAACAGCTAAAACAGAAATTTACCAGAGCAACATACAAACAAGGAGGTCACTCTTTGTAGAAAGTAGCTTACAGATCTTGGAGCCGTAGAGAAGACAACCTTGTAAAGACGTCCGAGGCACACTGAAGTAGGGAAAAGGCTAAAAAGCCTTTATTATGATATGTCTAGGAAAAGATAAAAGCTACCAATGCTTTTCAGTTCACAGGGAGCTTTCGTCAGGGTCCCAAGATTAGTAAGCTACTCACTGCAAAGACCGACCTCCTTGTTTGTTGCTCTGCATGACTATTGCTTATTCCGAAGATTATGTGATTTTGCATGTGGAATATAAATGACCCCAGGAAGCGCTCCATCATTTTGTTTTTTTCCTTACAGAAATTTACCATTTTCCCACATTTATCATAACATATGTATTCCACATATTCTTAATGCAGATCAGAGGTTTGAGAACCATGATATGTATGCAGGTTTTCATTCCAACCAAACACTACAGTAGCTCATCTCACTGATTAGGTTCTCTTCTGTGGTTGAAGGTGTTAGTGAAATCAGCTTCTGTAGTGTTTGGATGGAATGGAAACCTGCACACACACACATGGCTCTGGACAGCTCATGGCTGGAGACCACTGCTACGTCATACGTTGTAGTATCACTAGTCACGTGAGGTACATGGGAAAGGGAAGGGAGGGATTGGACCAGATTGGAGTTTTAGTTCTACAAACATTTGGAGGCAGAAATGATCTCATTGGTTCAGTTAAACCTCAATGAGCCAAAGAACCCCAAGTGCTAGTTAGCTAACTGGCAAACTTGAGTAGCAAAGAATGAACTATAAATAAAAATATATATATGGCAGTGTTTGCTTTTTTCATTCATTCATGACCATGGCATTCATGATCTTGGAAGGTCAGCAGGCTAGCTAACTAGCTTACCTTGATAGCTGTTAGGCTAGTATGGAACGTTTGATCTTGATCAGCTAGGCTCACTAGCTAACCTTGATAACTTCTCAGTTAGCAGCAAGAGAGCTAGGGTTCATTATCCCTTGCCTTTTTCACTGGGCTTCAGTCTAATGTTACTTAGCCAGAGAAACTGTGGCTCTTTGGCTCCGCCCACTGAAGTTTAACTCAACCAATGAGATCATTTCTGCCTCCGGAGCAGCTCTGCCTCCAAGAAATGTTTGTAGAACTAAAACTCCAATGTGCAGGAATTTAGAGTTGGCCAGATCACATGAGGCTGCAGTTCTCCGTCTGCTTTTTGAGGTCTTCCAGCGTGGCCTGGGCTTTGTCCTTCAGCTGGTCGATGTCCACGTTCTGGATGTTGGTCAGCTGGCCCAGCACCGACTGCTTGTGCTCCTCCTCCTGGTTGTCCTCAGCGATCATCTTGGCCAGCTCTGTGGGCAGCTCCACATCGTCCCCCGCCTGCTGGATCTGGGTCTCGTCCAGCTCGTTCTGAGATGGACACACACATTGGTAAAAGGTCAGGAGAAAAGAGGGAGCACAAGTTAAGACCAAAAGGAGAAGATCATGAAATAAGAAAATGACTATTTCCCCGCAAGATTAATAGAAATGTTAACAAAGGATGTGTTGGCGTTCCAAAGGCAGTGACCCTGTTGTAGAATTTTTGTTTTATTTGTGTCTTTAGTTCTCTTTACAAAGGCAGACCAGGATCAGCTGTCGGTTTACCTTTGGTAGTCTGTATTTCTCTCGGAAGTGACTTCTGACTGTAGCTCTCTCAGCTTTCTTCTGGGCAAAATTAGCTTCTCGTTCTTGCCTGGGGGAAAGGAGGAAAAAACATTAATTTGGCAGAATATTCAAGATGCCTTTGGACATACGAATTTAGATACTCTCAGCTTCCAACCAAAGCCGGTTAGCAAGTGTCTCTTTTAATCAGCTGTCCACCTCTGCAGTTGTAAGAAGGTTTAAATTGGCAACACACTTACTCCTTCAAGTTCCACGTATTTAAGAAAGCATTGATATTCAACTACACACACATTCAAACCTGAAAATGAAGAAAGTCATTGTTCATCATTGCTATGTGCAGTTGCATCTGTACTTAAGGAGAATCCACATCATCAGAAAGGCTCCTGCTGGATTTGAGCCTCATGCAGCATCAGCAATATCAGCCTTGTTAAAGAGGATGGGGAGCCTAGCATTACCAGCTCCACTCTTAACTCTATCTCCAGAGTCTGGGGCCAGCAGAAGGTGGGTGAGCAGCAGTGATGCCCTGGGGAGGGAAGCCGGAAGAGACCCCAGATGCAACATGCTGCCGGTCCAGTGCTCCTGCGAGGGATTTCAATCCTCTGGGGATGTGGACTACTAGCAGTAGCCTTCTAACTGCAGACTGACTACCACTCACCCACTTCCACAGCTGCCAGCCCATCCCACACACAACCTGGACTCACCTCACTTGGCTCTGCAGTCTTATGGTCTGTCTGCCTAGCTGTGCTCATATTAATGTCTCACTTTGGTGGGATGTGTTCATGTTTTTAGCCTGCAAACCCTTGAAAGAGTTTATGAACCTTCATTATAAAACAGGTCATCTAAGCCAAGTAATCTAACTGGTCAAAGAAGCATTCCAACTGTGTTGATAATTCCCATAAAGCACAGCTACAGCTCGCCATATTTTATTGTTTGCTATGTCAACTCTGAAGATAACCACAGACTTGAACAATCTTTCTTGATTTCTCCTGTTTTATTTTTATGTATTATATGTATACTGTATTACTTAAAAATAAACTTTTCAGACAGTGCACATGCATTGCAACCATTGTATCGTACCCATAATCACAGTAAATATTGTCCTTTTGGGTATTATTGCTATAAGGACCAATATCAACTGCCCCATGTATCCGGGGGTGACATCACTCTCTTGCTACAATTTGATATCCTAGTTTAAAAATGACACTGGCAGTGCACACGAACCATGCCAGTGGGACCCTGATGATATTGTTTTTGTGTCCATGGTTGGAATTTTCAGTAAGAAATTTTGGCTGTTTATAATGATCAAAAACAAGAGTCATAAAAAGAGCCTGAATGTTGGTGATGACTACAGACTCCTAAGAGTCTCCATGGTTCCCATGGGGGGTCTGTGGTCTAATGCATATTGATCTGGAGTTCCTCAACATGAAAAGGTTCCTGTACTAAAAAGCAAAAATGTTCCACCAAAGTAAATGATCACTTTGATGGATACATCAAAAGAAGTTATACCATGCACATACACATGGAAGAACATCATTCATATTTTACTGGTGTCCATCTTTGTCAATACCCCTGTAAATATAAATTAGAAAGCAACCAGTTCTGACAAGCTGTGATTCTACATGCAAGGGATGAACTGAAGAACAAGATTATTAACATATCCACCTTGAGGAAACACAATATTAACTGACGTTCATCATTCAAACTCTCTAAAATATTGAGGATCCCGTGTGCAAAATCATTGTTAAAGAGTAGGAGTGACTTTTTGGGAGTTCACTCTTGTAAATAAATTCACAAATTCACTCTTGTAAACAGTCCAAACTATGTGATGCCTCCAGCAGAGGGCAGGCAATGGACTGCTGGCACTGTTCTCTCTGGTCAACATCACTGAAATGTTTATGGCTGTAGTGTAGTTTTACAATTGTCTGTAGTACACATTTTGCCTTGTTAAATTTCCTGCAATGCCTATGAGTCATATGAGTCAACAAGATGGCATTATGCTTAAACAGCTTGCAATGGCCTGTAGCCAAACATCGCCCTTATGATAAAACACCAAATGTGATTACAGTCAATGAATGCCATGAAGAGAGCAAGAAGATAAGTGGTTATACTAAAATAAACACCAAAGACAGATAAAATATTCTCTGAAGCAAAGCCACAGCCATAGAGGTGACATTGTACGACTGGAACGATCAAGTCAGCCGCATAATCTACAGGCTTAGGGACGCCCGAGGACCACGGGTTTGCAAAGAGTTTGTACCCCATGTGCCAGAGGAAGGTCATTCTATCTAGAGATACAGTATCCGTGGTGCTGTCTGTGTGAGCCAGAGTTCACTACGCATTAACATGAGTGTGCCATTGGTCGCTCACTTGCGACCAATGGCAGAGAGACGAGCCTTGTGTCTTCTCCTCTCAAGGGCATCAGATGACCAGGGTTGTCAGTGTGGCCCGGGTGTTGGGGGTGATAAAATGACTCCATGTGACATGCCAGTGTGAACAGCCCCAACCCCCCCCCAACCCTATTCTCCTTTAATCTGAGCAGTATGGTCTTCCCAGTGATCTATGCTCCTGGTTTAGTACCTCTGCCTAATAACTCACTTCCGCTGAAGGTCACTGTGTGACGACGCAGCGTTCAAGTCATAGCCGACTGTAAGTAGAAGAGAGCGTCTCACCATGCATCCTGTGGAGCTCATCGGTGGAGCATGGCATTAAGCAGGGTTAGGGGTTCAATTCCCAATGAGGCCACCCATGCTTAAAATGTCTACCGTGAGATGCTTTGGTTAAAAGCGTCCATGAAATGACATATATTAATGTTGATGTAAATAGGCTCTAAGGCCAGGGGGTCATAGGATCATTGGTGTAAAAACCTCCATCCTTGTGGGAAGCATAGACCATACAATGTGGCCGAAGATTCCTCCAGTCACAATAAATTCATACATTTTGACACATATCATCATAATCTAATATTTCCTGCCCAAATCTGAACGCATCTGAATCGTATCCCCCATATAACAATCGGGCTGAGGTCACATGGTCACTTATTCCGCGGCCAGGAGAATGAACATCTGATATGGAGTACGGGGCTGTGCTCCAAGGGGAGGCATCACACTAATCAATAGTGAGGTGCTGTCTGTTGTGTGAACTCTGCTGGCCAAATGACCCTGTTGTTGTAAATGCCACTTTTAATTGCCCTCCGCTGCGCTCCGGAGACGAACAGCGCGAAGGGACGTGGACAATACGGGTTGGACAGTTGGAGAAGTCACACATGCAGGTAAGGAATTGGGTTGACATTGAGTTGATGCATATGCAATCTTAACAAGGCTGCTGGAATTACACGTCTACTCCAAAATGAATATCAGTCTCAGTGATGTGGGGGAGGGATTAACAACCTATACCCAGTTTTCCCACCTTTTCAGACTGGCATAAATCTCTATGATATAAATAATTCATAGTAGACATCATAGTAAATAGTATGAGACTGATGTAAGTTATATGAGGATAAGGTCGTTTAAAAGGAGAAATAATCAGTTAATGCTAATTGATATTTGTTTCTATTGGTGGTTGTTTGCCTTATTATGATCATCGACTAGATTTCACCGTTTACCCACCTATTTATTTTCCACTACATCCCTGGTTAGACTCATTCACTGAGCTGCGCACACAGCAATAGAAACCTGTTTTCCTCAGGCATGAATCCCTCTACACATGTCCGCGGAAGTATTCTTCCAGGAATAATTCCAAATTAAAATCTGTCCTACATTATTTGCCAAACCTAAGAGACAGAGAGCTCCCTGGGCGAGTGGAGCAGCTGTGCGTGGCGCGCTCACTGTTGTGGCACTGATGCGTAAAACAGCGCGCCGCGCACTGGGAGCGCTCACATAGATATTTACACACCACAACATTGATTAAATACAACATTTACACTGCATTCCTGACACATATTCATATTCATTATGGAATGACAAACTTCATTCATTTCCTTACTTTTCCTCCTCCAACTGTTGCTGATATTGTTCAAATTCCTCTTGGGTCATCCCTTGCGCGGCGGCTTCTGATTTCTCTCCTTCGGATTTTTCCTCTGTCAGTCCGCCTGTCAGGTTCTTCAGCTGTCCTCCCACCATGTGTTTAACCATGAAAGCCATGGCTGAGCCCGGGAGAGTCCTCTATTTGACCGGCTGAGAAGTTGAAGGCTTGATGCGCTCTTGGATAGAGCGGTGGCGTTGGATAGATATCCGCCAAAGATGTTCAAACTCGATGTCTGGAAGTGTCACACAAGCGCATATAACTTTGAAAGGCTCGATGGGAGAGATAAAACCAATACAAAAAAACAGAGTATTATTCCAGTGACGCGTCGGAGAATGGGAGTTTCAGCACCACTGGCGTTGGACAGCTCCGCGCCGTAGAGGATGGAGAGGAGCGGCACGGTTACGAGTCAACAAGTTTGGCGCTGAACTCTACCAATCCTGTGTTCCCGTCCACAGCCACCACTCCCTCCGCCCAATCCCAGGCACCGCCGGACTGAGTGTGCGCTTGCACGGCGCGCGTCCGCACCGTGGGCTACACGGGATCCCGTGATTCGCCGTCTGATTATAACTCACTATTGAGTCAGACAGGACTCCGGCGGGGACAAAGCACACGTGACTAGACTCTGTGGCTCTTGGCTGTTTTGGTGCCCCCGTCTCTCTTAGGGTCATTTGTGGCTTTAGCCCATACCACACAGTTTGTCAACACAGAGACGGCTTCCCGAGCGCAAATTAGCCAAGTGGATTTCTCTAAACCCATATCTGAAATTCGGCTTATTTGGGTAACCACTTAGGGATGATAGGCAATTCGGTTTTTTTTTTTGCTCACAGTCGTTATCGTCTCCCATTAGGGTTTGTTTTGTATGAACGCGCTCATTTCCAGTGTGGAGGAGACCGAGAAGATGGAGGGTCTCTGCGGTGCGCGTGTAAACATGCATCTTTCAAATGGAGCAGACAGTTGTCTCCCGTGGGCGATCTGGTGTTTAATTGCAATGATTATATCCCTATAAATATTCCTTTAATATTCCTGTAGGGACTTAAAGTGCGTCTGTGGTACTAAAGTTGTACCAAAAAGTTGAGTGACCCTGTCCTACTTTAGGGGATTTTTATCTCCTATGGTATCACCATAATATTTCTATAATATTCCTAGTGTGTCATAGTGTGTATGTAGTATTCAATAGTGGCTTTATAATGACATTATCTTATTTTTTCCTTTTTATTTCATTACTATTTGGCATTTATTTTCGTATGGGTACACAGAAATTATATGTTTGAGTTCACCTTCTGTCACTGAACCTCTAAACTCTCACAGTGACTGAGCTAGATGATTTATAAAAAGGGCGGGGTGCCTCTGGATGACACAGTAACATCATGTTCAGTCGGAAAGCCTCACTTCTAAAAATACAGGCCTATATATATAAGTGAGGAATATTTCAAATCTCTCTCTCTCTTTCTCTGTATGAGATTCTCGAAATTCACAAAGTGTGAAAAGGAACTTTGATCACCACCAAGTCAACAACTTCAGCATCCTGATCCTCGCAGCAGTCTGACACCAAGCCTGGCCTACTTTTCCAGTCCCTGTGGATCAGGAGAGACAGAGCATGTCTCAATGTCTTTTTGTCACAGGCTTAGTGAAGCCCTATAGCATACCTGGGTCTCTTTAAATCTCCCTCAAACTTCAAAGCTGCCACTATTGAATAGATTGAAATGTAACTTTGGTGAATACGATGATGATCAAATGTGTAATCTCTGTGAAATTGAATAAAAAAGAAAGAATTTGCCTAACCAGCATGTTTCAACATCAAATTATACCCTTTTGCTTTTATTATTCACACCCATGGGATCTGTTCCCAGCCTGGGTCTCACTCACTACTATGGATTATCACCAAACTCCTGACTACAGGTGTTCTTGCAGTGATGCAGAGGGAGGTTTTAATCCAAGGTGATGTATATTACACGCACATAAGCTTACTAGTGAAGCGCATACATTTCACTAAAGGTGACTGCAGCCTTCACATGACGATGCGCTCTACCAGCTGAGCCTCACAGGACAACAAAGTGAGACCAGAGGCCTCATTCATAAAAGCTTCTCACACACAAATTTGATGTTTTAGGGAAGGTGCAAGCCAAAGTTGCGATTTATACTAAAGTTATCTGGATGTCTAAATCAGCAGTTTTCATCTACCCTCTGTGATATAAAAAGGTAAAACTGATTTCTGTCATCAGCCAATGTATGAATGCAATAGTTATTCAAAAGACAAGTCCTGCACACCCAAATTCAGCTAAGGCAAGTGTAGGTTAGCGCTTGTCTAGAGAAAGGGTGATGGTGTGGTATGGTATGATTATGGGATGATGGAGTATGGTACAGTATGGTATTTTGTGGTTTGGTCTGGTATGGTGTCACATCATGTTGTATCATAGCTGTATGATTTGACCTCAGGGTTCAGACTGCTCCCAGCACCACTCTTGCATATTATATTCATGGATCAATGAATGTTTTAGCAACCATTATCATGTCTTTTGGTCACATTCTTTGAAATGATCAATGCAAATGAAGAATAAAGAATGTTTTATAAATTTTGCATAAGAGGTGTATGATGATGATGGTGATGATGATGATGATGATGATAAGGTACAGGATCCTTTACTCCCATTTCCTTTAGGCCCCAGACATTGAATAACAGAATTCCCAAGGTCATAGGAAACCTGCAAAAGTAATGGAATTCTCAAAATTGTGTTCCAAACTTCCATCAAATTGTGTTCCAAATTATGGAAATCGATACAAATGTGAGAAGTTCTGGAAAATGTCGTGGGAATCTGTTCATGGCCTGTTTTTCAACCAGTCAAGTGAATGTCAAGCCTGGCTGCTGGTACATCTATTTGCCTTTGAAGCAATGCTAACCGAAATGACACATTTCCACATTACGTGAGTGTCAAATGACAGCTGCGGCTGGCCATCACAAAACTTGGTGCTGTCAAATCATGTATTCATCAAAAAAGTAAAAAAAAAACAAAACAAAAAACTGAACATAGATACTGAAGAATATTGGCTTTGGAAACTGCACTCTATGTCATGGGACAGTGATGGAAAATCCACTGGATTTGATTTGCAAAATGTGTCAGACTCCTGAAATAAGATTAACTTTTTTCACTCTTCTGTCATGGTTACTGTCTCCAAGGAATGTATCATGATCAATCGGTCTTACAAATGTAATTAAATATTTGAATGCTATGAGAGTACAACTGAGGAGTTTCCTTTCAAAATGAGATATCTGCTGTTTGAAAAACATGACAGCTACTGACAAAACAGTTGCTGGCATGACAGTAAAACTCACTAATGAATTTTACAGAGGATATTCACAATCTTGACTCCTTTACTTGCACAACTGTAACATTTTAGAGGATGTAATCATCCTTAAATATGCATATATAGCATTTTGGAATTAAACCCTTATTTTCAAATACAGAAAAAAACAACATTGAACACAATGAATCACATCAGGCACATAACACAGGTTGGCTCCCTTTTTGTGTTCAGTAATTTTACTGCCTATTCAACTGATGTATACACCACTGTACTGTGAAAAAGGCCAATTAAGCTAAATGCAAAGCACATATGATGCATAAGTGCATGCAAATCCTATACACAGATGTTTATATAATGGCCATGCATGGCTGCACACTTTACATGCAAACCACACTGTTAACCTAGCACGTTACTCTCTCCTATACCAAGCATGTGTTTAGTTTTCAGATTTTTTTTATTCATTTTCTGCTAGCAACTCTAATATCTCTCCAGTCACAAAAAAAACTACTGTGAACTTAAAGCTAAAACTAATGCTGAATTATTCAAAACCCATCTCTGTTTTCAAACCATGCTATATGTCCAAACATATGATGCAGCTCATTGGAGTTTTCATTTGGGGGAAACAAGGAGAAGGTAGAGGAAAAATACAGATTGTGCAAGTGAGATAAAAACAAAACACTGCACCTCAAAACAAACGGGAGAATTGGAGGTGACAAACTGCAGCATAAAGAGGCATGACATACTGTGTTTGCTGTAAGTCTGCAGCGATCACGGTGTGAGTCAACATAACAGCAAGCATCATGCTGGCTCCCACCCAGTCACAGTTCCTGGCTAGTCACTTGATCTTCTAGGATTAGGAGCCTGTGTGGGATTGAGAGAGATGGGCTTATGTACACCATCACTCACACTCGCTGATCCTCAGCAGCCGAGCGTTACACCTTTGTTTCTTCAGACAAGGGATTAGACTCATCCAACCAATGTGCCCTGCGGCAAACAATATGAACATTCAGGCAGTTTCAGCATGCACACAGGCCAAGACGACACCATTAGGTAGTCGTTGGGCTGCCTGTCTTGAGGAGGGTAGCGTGTGTGCGGTGTTCCCCGTGTGTGATGGCAAAATGTCACGCTAATCCCATTAGAGGCGAAAACGGCTCTGTGTGCTGGCTGACAGAACACAATACTAGTGTTTATATCAAGGAGGCATCTGAGGGTATTTGCAGAGACTAATACTTAATTCGCCCAAGTGCTATTTCTGCCCACATAGGTCTTTACCGATGATCAAGGAGACGAGTGGGGCCGCGGCGAAGACACCATATGGTAGCGAGCGGATCGTCCCGGCAGAGGTGGTTTGACGCCCCCCAGGTTGTCTAGGAGGTGTTAAACTGCGCTCCATGTCAGCATGGCAACTGTCCCCCCAGCTAACATCACCCACTTCCGCATGAGCTGAATATCATCGCCCTGCTAAAAAAAGCAAAATAAGAGGTGAGAGGTAACTGTTTGAAAACTGTTTGAACTTCAGTACCAAGAAATCCTGTAAGGTGATGTCAGTAAACTGCACAGAATGCTCATGTTTACCAACCTGGCCACTCTGTGATGCTTTAAACCAAAGGAAACCAAAGAGATGAGAAGATTTAACGTTGATGAGTTCAGTTTTCTCTGGACGGAGCGCTGCTCACTGCTGTTTAGGAGACACTTTGCATTCTGCTCTTAAGTTTTGATTTGTCACTTACTGTGTGGAAAAGATTTCTCACCAGTGACAATACCTGACTTTTATATCTGAAATGTAATTTCCACTCACACACTTATAGTATACATACAAGATCTGTCTCCATCTCTTGGAGTTTGTAATATGTTTGCTCAATCTCTTGCTCTTATCATTCCATGTTTTACCATTTATTGTTTTTATCTATATCTGTGTCCCTTATTTTCTGTAAAGCTGCTGTGACAAATCTGTTAAGACTACAAATCGAAGAGGCCAACCTACAGCAAGTATGCTACAGTGTATACCCAGTGTTACAAAGCACCTTATATGCCCATGTGTGCATAGTCCAGTAGTAGTATTAGTATACTCTACTAATACTGTACTTTCTAGTGCATAGATTTGTATTAATATGTGTGGTTCCGGTGGAACTAAACCTGTAAGTGTTGCAGCTTTAGTGCCATGCTCTGCCCACTAGGCTGCATGGTGGGCTAAGTAGCTGTACAGTGAGACATGCGTTGATATCATCTGCACTCTGGATATCAAATGGAAGGGATTTTCATCCATATTTAATTAACTGTGTAAAATAACCCTTTTAAACTTACATTTCAGGCATCTAGCTGATGCTCCTATCCAGAGTGACTTACAATATGTGAAACAGTAGAAGTGTAAATTACCAACGTTACAAGCAACTAATAGTAAGGAGTAAAAGGATCAGTCATAGTGACCTGATAATAGATGTAACAAAACATTCCTGTGACCATGGAGTGATTATACATGATAGAAAACTGCTGGGAAAAGAAATGACAAAAATTAGAATGCATACAAATTAAAAGCATATTAGAGGAGAGGAAGAGGGGATATGGGAGAGGTTGGTATGAAATATTTGTTGGAGAGATGACTTTTAAGTTTACAATGTTTTCCGAGGTTATATTTATGAGACTTTTGTGTTTTTTTATTTTAATTATGAACAGGGGATGGAGGCAGGGAAGAGAGGAGAGAGAGAGAGAGAGAGAGAGAGAGAGAGAGAGAGAGAGAGAGAGAGAGAGGACATGGCAAGCAACAAAGGTCAGGTCATGGCGGCTTAGCCTGATGACGCACCATAGTGTGTCTGTTTATTTAACTTTATTTCCCCTTCTCTTTCTCTTCTTCTTTCTTCCACCTCTGCCTGGTTCCTCTTGCACACTCACTCTCTCCTTCCCTTTCTTTCTGGTTCTCCCCTCTTCTAACACTCCTTCTTATCCTCCCTTCCCTCCTTCCATCTCTCCCTCCCGTCTTCTCTCTCATGCATCCCTACCATCCTCCCTCCCTACATCCCTCCATCGGTACCCCTCCTCCCCATCTCCCCTGCCTGATTTAGACCTCTTGCCTGAGAGGAACGGCACAGCACAATAGGTTAGTGCTGGCTGAGCTTAAATGGAATGAGAAAACCGGAAAATTCCCTTTCATGAAGAGATGCAAACAATTGGCAGTAAGAGGGTGAACGGAGGAGAGGAGGGTGAGATGAAGCTGGAGGATGTGGAGAGAGAGAGAGAGAGAGAGGAGAAAAATGGTTGCTGAGATGGCTGGAGGGAGACAGGGTGAAGGTCAGAGGGGAGGGCATGTACGCTGTCATTCAGAAAAATCTATACAATATATCTATTTTTAGAAATATAGATGGTCCCAGCCTAAAAAAGATATGGATTTCTTGAGGAAAATGTCTTCATTTAACAAATAACTTCACTAATATTCTGTCTTGAGTTTCATGGTCATCATGTAAGCATGTACACGTAGGTGGATGTCTCGTTTTGAAATTCCTCTATATCCCATTTCTATAGTTAGCCTAATTGAGCATATGGCATCCTAAAATAGATACTAGATTACTGTCCAGTATAGCTCTATAGGTGAAGCAAACACTGCCAAGGTGCCACCCATACTAAATGGATATACCTTAGGATAAATACTAGTAGATAATAATAGATACTATTTCATTTGCAGCAACACTCAGCAGCTCCTGGAATGCAGCTCTCATTGCACATATAGTACAGTACATACATCATCTTTCCCATGATGCAGTACCCCATATCGTCCATATACATCTTGTCATCTGGCTGTGACCCTGAGGTCTCCCTGAGGCCTGATACTCCATCTGTTTCCTGTGTGTTACAGAGTTACAGCTTCACACCCCCACACACACACACAAACACACACTCATGCACGCACATGCAGACACACACTCAGATGGACAGACTGAGAGATAGTCACAGATGCACACAAACAAGTCTCAAAAACATCTTCTGGCAACTAGCTATGTTAGCAACGGCAGTTACAATGGGGGTGTTGGTATTTAGAGGATGCTCATGGCCTTCATCTGCTACCACGACACACACACACACACACACACACACACACACACACATACACACACACACACGCACAAGCAGTCAACAAAATGATGACGTTTCACGGTGCAAAGTGACGTGTGCTTGAGTCACGGCAGAGCTGCGGTCGCTCCTACATTCAAATAAACAGTCTTGAGTCAACATCAGCGCCCACTCCCAGACAGTGACCTTAGAAAACCCACATTTTGGCTTTTGTTTAACCCAGCCTGCACCCTGAATAGGGGGATTCTAGGATTCAAAGCAAACAAGAGCGACGAGGGAAGGAGACAGAGCCTCTGCCCCGGGCCTGAGAGCAATTTGCTGGATTTTAGAAACCCTTGTGGTAAGAACTGCCGCCCACAGTCTCTGCAGCTCGCTGTCTGCCACACTGACCCATGCCCCGGCAGCTCCAGCCAAATATCCTAACTGGCCGGTGTGTGTGTGTGTGTGTGTGTGTGTGTGTTAATGTGTGTGCATTTTATGTGTTTGCTTTTGCATACAGGCTCCTGCAGCCTTTCGTCTGTCCCATTCAGTGGGTTTAGCTACTCATTGGAACGTTGTGAGCGCTGATGCTTGCACTCTCCCAGTGGACACACTCAATCTGAGAGCAGCTGAACCACCACAAACAGGAGGCCTTGTGGAGTCTGCCTCATGAGCGTGGCAGGACGGATACGCATGGGGGCTTATGAAGTCATGCCTAAACGTGCACACACACACACACACACACACACACACACACACACACACACAACACTCTCCTATGTGCTATAAATAGTTGTACATTTGTTTCCAATCACGCATTGTGATTGGACAAAAGGTGCAATATACGACCTTGTACCATATAACTCGACCCGTGCCTCTCTGCTTGTTTACATTTACTTTGTTCACTCGGTCTAATGGAATGAAGCATGCAAGGATGGTTTTTGCTTAGCAGTGGGGAGCTAATGTTTTTGTTGAATTAAAACCCGAAGCTTGTGCTGTATCTGATACTATTGTAAAAAAAAAAAAAAAATGTTGGAAATGTTGTAAAAAAGCAATAACATACTTGAGGTTGTGCTATATCATTGTAATGGCACCGGTGTGCTGCTGTTGTAGGAACAAGCACTCCTGCTATGCTACTGCTGGAATATACATGAGAGACAGGGCTAAGTGGAAAAAAAAGTAGGGTAAATACTCATTCTCCACTTGCAGATACCCTTTGTAGTTTTGGTTTGTCCATTTTCACACATCTGGCTCTCTCTGCTGTCAACTGACATTCACTTACATGCTGTGTATAAGAGTACACCCTCCCCTTTTCTCTCCCTCCCTCCCTCTTTCTACCTCTCTCAAAAACACAGACACAGACACAGACATAGACACAGACACACACACACGGCTGACTTCCTCAAAGAGCTGCGACTCTGGAGAAACTCGTCTAAGCTGGCCATCCCTGATGACCTCATCTGATCCCGGCCCTCACACCTCACTGACACTGAATCCCAGCTATCCTTAGACGCCTCATATCTGTAAACAGCAAATACACACATATAAACGTAGGCATGCACACACACACGCACAGTGATTTAGTGAGAGGCTGGATAAGCCTGTGTTCCCCATGTCAGGAGGGAGGATGAGTCAGTGTGTGTGTGTGTGTGTATGTGTGTGTGTGTGTGTGTGTGTGTGTGTGTGTGTGTGTGTTTATGGGGAGGGAGGGCTAATCGTCCTCATCCTGTCACTTCCTGCGTTCCTCTGCCTTCCCAGGTTCTGGGGCCACTGCATACAGACATGCAAGACTACTGACATACAACAGACCACAGACATGCAAGACTACAGACATGCAACAGACTACAGACATGCGAGACTACTGACATACAACAGACTACAGACATGCAAGACTACAGACATGCAACAGACTACGGACATGCAAGACTACAGACATGCAACAGACTACAGACATGCAAGACTACTGACATACAACAGACTACAGACATGCAACAGACTACAGACATGCAAGACTACAGACATGCAAGACTACAGACATGCAACGGACTACAGACATACGATGGACTACAGACATACAACGGACTACAGACATGCAACAGACTACAGACATGCAAGACTACTGACATACAACAGACTACAGACATGCAACAGACTACTGACATGCAACAGACTACAGACGTGCAAGACTACTGACATACAACAGACTATGGACATGCAAGACTACAGACATGCAACAGACTACAGACATGCAAGACTACAGACATGCAACGGACTACAGACATACAACGGACTACAGACATACAACGGACTACAGACATGCAACAGACTACAGACATGCAAGACTACAGACATACAACGGACTACAGACATGCAAGACTACAGACATGCAATGGACTACAGACATACAACAGACTACAGACATGCAAGACTACAGACATACAACGGACTACAGACATGCAAGACTACAGACATGCAACGGACTACAGACAGAGGCTCCCAAAGGTGTCGAGGGTCTAATTCAGCAAATCATCTGAGACGGGAGAAACCAACAGGATAGCACCCAACCCCCCCCTAACCCCCCCCGTCCTCTAACACCCAGGCCAGGTTTCAGCACAGCCACTCACCCCACACAGCACAGGGAATAGTTACATAAGGTCCTGTGTGTATTGGTAAATGTCTCTCCCCCCCCCCAACCCCCCCAACCCCCCCAACCCGCCCCTTATCCAGCCCAAACAACATGAGGCCCCCTGATAACGGCTCATATGCTCTACTGCATGTGAAATATCAAGCCCTTCCCCAGAGGCAAACTCATCATCTTCATCGCTGCTGGAGCGCTAACGTCCCTTCCTCTGATCTCCTCCCTCTTGCCCTCCCTCAGACCTTTGCTCACCAAATTCAATTAACTCCGGCTCAATCAGAGCGTCTCCGTGTGCGTTGTGGCCGAAGGTGAAGGCAAGGTGAGCTCCCCGAAGTAGGCCGTCGACGTCTGTGAAGTCAGGGCCGAACGCTCGAGCCATCAAAACTGCCGGCGGCTGGACAGGATGCTGGATTTATGTGACAGGCTGCCTGGAGAAGTTAGCATGGCTGGGCGTCACGGACCGAGCCGGAGCGATGGCCTCCTCGCCGCGTGACTTCGAGTTTTTCCCTCCCGGCCAGGAGAGAGTCTCCGTCACCGCTTGTCCCCGCGAACCATAAGACCTGTCACAATCCAACATCACACACCTGCCTGACACGTCGCACGGATAACACAGCGGTTACGTAAGTGTCAGCACGAGCTAACTGTTTTAGTTTAGTTCAGCCGCGCAAATGACAAAAAAGAGTGGGAAAGAGAAGAAGAGGAAAAACACAAGTCAAGAAATGACCCAAATGACATCACAACTCAATAAAATGCATGAATAACAAGAAATGACGATGAGACTGGATTGTACATTGAATATGGTCAAGACTGAATTCAGCTATTGTACAAATCCACCTATCATTTGGTGAACACTTTTGCATACATTTTTAGCATGGGTGTCCCCAGTGGGAATGGAACCCCCAACCCTGGGAGTGTTAGTGCCTTGCTCTTCCCACTGAGCTCCACAGCATCTCCACACTGAGCTTCACAGCAGTGTGATGCAGATAGCGGTACAGTATGTTGTTTGCGGATGTCATTTAGCAGGCACTCCCGAGGCCCGCGGTGCTTGTTTTGCACTGTGTCTCTCACCTCTAAAGGGACTCAGACAGAGGCAATCCCCCATAATTCTTTGCCCTGAACTACCCTCTCGCTACACCGCTCCAACGCAACATCACAAACACACGTAGCCTATACGCACACACGCACGAGCAGACAGACACACACGACGGCGTGAACATGTACAGACACACATGTGATTGACAGCGGGGCTTTCACAACCGATCTTGTCACACCAGACATGACAGCACCTCTCTCTTGCCATTTTTCTCTCCCTGGCTCCTCGGGTCTGGAGCTGAACATTTGACCCATCTCCCATCAGCCTCCGTCAGGATACAAAAGCTTCTCTGCATATCGCAAGGCATAAAGGGCAGCAAAGTTTGGTGGTGAAAGTAGTAATCTGTTTTATATTTCTAGCAGCAGCAACAGCTCTTTGTATTGGAATAAATAGAAGAAGAACTGGGTAGTTAGCCTGAACAGCGATAGCTGAACAGACAAAGAACAGAGCGCCACCTACAGAAACTCAAACTGCATTGACAGAAAATCCAAGGAAAAAGACTGGACACACTGTTTGATTGACAAGTGATCTCTGGGAAGTGCAGTGTAATTTCAACAGAGCATTTAAGTACCAATGATGTTGCCGAAATCAAAAATGCAAAGAACTCGCAGGTTATTACTTTAAAAATTCATGAAGTCCTATAGAGGTTGTTCACTAAAAAAATTGACTTTTCTCCCTCTTTAAGTGGGTGCATTAGAATGGCAGATTCTCAGATTTTTTTTTAATTTTTTTTATTTAACCTTTATTTAACCAAGCAGGTCATTTAAGAACAAATTCTTATTTACAATGACGGCCTAGCAAGAGGACAAAAGGACCTCACGAAGGGTAAGGGGAAAAGGGGACAAAAAAAAAAAAGACATGCAAAAGAAACTAAACAAAGAACAATCCAGATAAGACTATCAGACACAAATGTTACATACATCGCAGAGGCAGAGAAACCCAAAACAATATGGGAACGGGGAAATAATCAAAACACACACCAAACAAACAACCAAATAAAATTACAAGTCATGCAAGCCATGAAGCAGAACAGACAAATTTATTTGTCAGTTAAAAGGCTGGGTGACGGTTGCAGGTGTGTGTGAACAACTCTGCAATAAAGTCCTTAAAAGTAATAGGGCTGCAACTAACGATTATTTTCATTGTCGATTAATCTGTCGATTATTTTCTTGATTAATCGATTAGTTGTTTGGTCTATAAAATGTCAGAAAATGGTGAAAAATGTCAATCAGTGTTTCCCAAAGCCCAAGATGACGTCCTCAAATGTCTTGTTTTGTCCACAACCCAAAGATATTCAGTTTATTGAGGAGTAAAGAAACCAGAAAATATTCACATTTAAGAAGCTGGAATCAGAGAATTTTGACTTATTTTTCTTAAAAAATTACTCAAACCGATTAATCGATTATCAAAATAGTTGGCGATTAATTTAATAGTTGACAACTAATCGATTAATCGATTAATCATTGCAGCTCTAAAAAGTAATGAGGGAGATCAATTTGTCCAGATTTAAAGTCTTTTGCAGCTCATTCCAACTGCTGGGAGCAGCAAATTGGAAGGAGGACTGGCCAAAAGAAGTATTAACACGGGAAACTTCTAGAGAGATATGGCGGGCAGCTCTGGTGTTATAGGGAATGGATGACAATTTTAACAAGTGTATCAAATAAGGAGGAGTCCGAGGGTTTTGTAAACGAGTGTAAGCCAATGAATCTCTCATTGAATGTGTAACGATGGCCAATTTACAGAAGTGTATAAGTCACAATGATGTGTTGTATAGGGGGCATTTGTGGCAAACCTAATTGCTGAGTGGTACAAAACATTAAGGCGTTCAAGGACACTCTTGCTTGCACGCCTGTAAATGACATCGCCATAGTCAAACAAGGGGAGAATGGTCATTTGGACTAGGGAGCATTTTGCAGAGTGAGTAAAGGAAGAACGATTCCGGTACAAGAAGCCAAGTCTTGCTTTAGCTTTTGACTGAAGATGTAATAAATGCTGAGAAATCAGAGAGATCAAATACACAGAAATGTAGTTTCTCCACAGCTCATAATTTCATTCTACTCAACATATCTCTCTCATGGCACACTAAACCAATGCACTATTGGCCCTCATATTTTGTACATGAAGTGTATATAATGTACATTAACTGATGTTGTCAAGGGAATGTGTTTCACACTGTCTCCAAGGGCTGCTCAGAAGCCCTTTGGGGGCCGCAAATGACTTGGATCTTCCACCGAGCTTTCATCCCAGCCACTACTAACACTACCACCTCTTCTATCCAGTGTAGAGTTAAAATTAATATTCGTGAGCCACGTGAGTCAGGCACGACGTAGCTGCCCACGTCTGTGTGGGGGCCGATGAGTAATCCAGCTTGGACTGAGGCAGGAGGCGAGCCTTTGAAGCCAAGTCTCAACGGAGTGGGGAATTATTGCAGCAGTGGCCAGACAATACACACACACACTAATGCGAGCAAGCCAGTAAAGGCACAAATTAGTGGGTTAGTCACCTTGGTTGTAATTTTTACAATTTGGCTATACAACACAGATTTGATTCCATCTGGGGTTTTACATTTAGCTGTCTCAGTTAAATAATTTAATTGTTCAAAACAGGACTGTAGCCCGTAATTTACTCCCATGCAAGCAAGCCAGCTGAGCAGGAATTGACTCTTGGCTCTTGACTCACCTCCCCAAAATGTCACTGATGTGGCACAGCAGAACGGCTGTGAGAGCAGGCATGCGGTGATGCAAACTGGGCTTCAGGCTGCACTTAAGGAACAAACAACAGAGGTTGCATCTAATTTCTATGTATATCAGTGGACTGAGGTCACTACCATCAGCTGATCCAGGGGTCAGATGTCCGCCTGACAAGAACACACCACCAGTATGTCGGCCACGTATCGACCAATCAGAGACAGAACGCACATCCTACAGGAGCATGCTCTGTTTCTCCCTCTATTCTTTTACCCCACTTCCTAACAGCTGCACAATTAGGCGTGTTTAATCATATATCACAATTGTAGCTTCCACAATTAACAGTCATAGCATAGAGGCATATTGGCAACACTCAAACATGTCATGCCGTTTACAATGTCTGCTGTAAGATATGTGTAAATAATGTGGATATAACATTCACACAGTGCAGTTAAACAGTTTTGCTCCTCAAATCATGAAGACCAATAATCGCAATTAGTAATCGTAGTCATAATATTTCACAAAGTAATCAGGATTATCATTTTAGCCACAATTGTGCAGCTCTACCCTTCCCCCACCACACACACACACACACACACACACACACACACAAATGAAAAAGAGGGCAGTGATGGCAGAGCACAGCAATGATCAGCAACATGATTTTAATTTGCCCCCTTTTAATCATCAAATTATGCTTTAAGTAGCAAGCAACCGTCCCAGTATCCACATGGAGTCTCCTCTAATAAAGCGGCAAAGATGGACACTGTCCCGCAAAACAGCACAGGAATACATCAGCCATTATAAGCCACCGAAGCACTGAACCATTAAATTGAGAATACAAAGGGGGATATTGAAAGGGTCAAGCACTGCCGAGAGTGCAGTTTGTGGCAGGGGTGCGGGACATGGCGGCGATGCAGACCTTCCATATTAGCACTGATGCATTCCTTAACAAGAAGCTTTCCCCGTTCTCTTTTGCGAACATGTCTGCTCGCCAACAGCTTGCTTCGGTACGGCTATGTGATTATACATGTCTGTTCACATGTGAGTTGCCACAACGCATCAACTTAATTAATGTGAATGTGCTCGCAGCAGCCCGGAGTCATTCCTGCCCACGGTAGAGAGGCTGTTACATCACTACGCATACGGGCCGGCCCGGGAAAACACAGGAGGACGGAATACACAGCTATTTGGAGACATTTTCATGCGTGCCAAGACCATTGCCTTACTATTTACACCCTGCTCCTCTACAGCTGCAGAATGTATACCGTGCTGCTCGAATGCACACAGCTATAAAAAGCTGTGTAGAGTGAGATGTACTGTGTTTTACATTGCTCCTTTGCACTGTGCATGTGAGGTCCTGTCGTCCTTGTACTGTGTGTGTCAGTATGCGCTGTGTGGCTCTGTGACTAATTCCTGTACGTTTGTTGTACTTGGCAAGTCGTTCTCATTCGTCTGCCTGTTCCTCTGTCTTTTAGCACTATACTCCAGCAGCCTGTGCTGAGCCACACACTGACTCCTGGCCGCATTCAGCAGCTCCAGAGTTTCTGGGAGGGTCTGGCTAACAACGCCGCACTGGCTTTCAGCCTTCATCTGCGTCTCTCCTCCCCCTGCCTCGGTGCCAGGCTCCGGCACTAAAGCTCAGACGGTGTGTGGTCCCCCATGGGTGCACAAGGGGGCAGTGGGTGGGTTGGTAGGGGGGTGGGGAGGGGGGGGTCCTTGGTGCCCACAGAGCCAGTGGCCTCATCTATAAAATGTTGTTGCACACTAATTTGTTCTTACAAGCAAATCCAAGCCAAAAGCAATTTAGGACATTTGATCTTGATGCCAAAATTAACGATTTTCTCCACTTTTCCGATCAAAAGCCAACACTAATTTCTGCCATTATCCAAGGTATGACTAAATGAATATAGATACAATTTTCATTTATTTAATTCTTTAGAATCATCAGTTCTAGACAAAGAAAGAGAATTTTTAGTAAATAATGTGCCAGGGATTTAGTCTACCTGCTCTCTGACCCGAAGGCAGGCCCTAATTCACTAAATTGTGCTGCTTGCTTGGACGAAATTCAAAAACGTAGCTGTGAACAAACAGTTGTGACAAGCCTTTGTCTGCATGGTTTTATTTCCAATCTCAAAGGCATTACATGAACCTTAACATTACTCATGGTTGGCTGCAGTTCCTCATGTGTCACAACAGTTTATAGTCTGTCCCCTATTGATGCTAGCCAAGTTACCAAAACAACGCCTGGCTCTTTCATAAGCGTGGAAACCACAAAAGACAGAGCAGTCATTTATTATAGGAATGTTGAAAGTTTTCTTCAGTATATACACCACTGCTCATTCATTGCATATCATTCTACATCTGCCATTACACGGTATGTGAGCTCCTGTTGTCTTTGTACCATTGTTGTCATGTAAGTACAATGCAAGTCTTCGTGGTCCAGAAGTTGAATTCCTGTACTTTTATTGCACTTTGTGATTTTGATTTTGAAGACTACTGCAGTTTCAGTATGAATTCATACTTCAACAAGACTGTATTTACTTACTAGTTTCTGTGATGGTGAGGCGGTGTGTCAGGCTTAGTACACCCACCATAAATGGTACGCGAGTATGCCGTCAGCCTGCCGCAAGCCCGCCGCTCATCTATAGAACGTGATAACACACTCCTACTTCTTGGATGACAGCCTGGCTGGAGCAAGCGCATCGAGTCTTCAGTGTCAGACTGTAACTCTGAGTCATATAGTAGGGATTCATCCAAACCTCACTTCATCACTTCATGCCCGGCCCAAGCTTGTTAGTAGAGAAAGACTCCCTCATGTTTAAGCCGCACCAGGCTAGTTTGCAGACTCCAATTGGCAGCGAGAGGCACCTGAAAACAGTTTGAACTTCAATACCCAGAAATCCTGTAACGTGACGTGAGTAAACTACACACAGCACGCTTGTGTTTACCAACCCGGTCTGTTATTGCTTCATACTAAAGGGACGAGAGAGGCGAAAGATCTAATGTTGGTGAGTACACGTTTCTCTGTACGTTGCTCACTGTTTAGGAGACAGTTTATATTTCGTTCTCAAGTTTCGATTTGTCACTTTCCTGCCAGTGCCGATGCTCTGACATGAGAATTTTATTTGGGCAAATTGAGCATCTATGGCGTCTCAATTAAGAGTGATTTGATGTTCTTCTCTATTGCAGCCCCACTTTGTGATTTAGACTGATAAGGTCTATTTTTACAGAAAAATCTTTCCTAGTGCAGCTTTAATATTTGTGCCTCTCTTGCCATTCCACACTAGGTGTAAAAGTAAAGGGAGGAGGAGGATAATAGAGGTAGGAATATTACTACGTGGTGTGGGGTGGGATCATAATGGTGGCTCCTAGGGGCCGTGGGGCCCTTCACCCTCCTCTTATTGAGATGTGTGTTGGCACGGCTCCCCCCGCTGGCAAGCAGTGGGTGGGAGCCCGGGGCAGGGGGAGGTGAAATGTCAAGAGCAAAATGCAAATCCATGCTGACAAGTGGTGCAGAAAACATGTTCTCTCTGACTCGGGGAACCTTGATATTTCACAAAGTCAAATGAACATGTCAGCCAACACCGCGGGGCAACTATTGGGTTATTTAAAGAGGAGCCAAAAAACAGGCCGGTGTTACGTCACAGGCAGCAGGGACTGTTTACGTGCAGTTCAGCGGGCAGCGCTTGCCTTTGTTGTGGTTGTTATCCTCCTTCTCCAGCCTCCCTCTGTCTGTGAGCCACCACCAAGTCTGAGAGCGCGAGGCACAATGAGGGTGGGCCGATACAGGAGACACATACTGGTTCACATTAGTCCATCATTACATCACCGCTGCACTCCCATCCACCACACAGAGAGCCTCCCCATGCTCTCTGTCCCCACCGCTGACACCCCTCAGACACCATTTAGCTCAGACCTTGTGCTTTGAATCGCAGTGGTAAAGTATGTAGTCTAATAGGGTGGAGGCAGCCGAGCAACCTGATTGGTTAAAGCCGCATTCTTACCATGGTGATGGTCCTATAATGTACAACTAGCCTTGCTTTATTGGTTGCTATGCCAACCAGGGACCTAGTTAGTGACCCTTTTTGTTTTCTTCTGTTTTTTATTCTTATGTATCTATACTACTTTGAAGAATACTGTTCATACAGTTCACATGCACTTTGTTGTATAAAAACCAGAATACCTGCATTTTTTACTGTGATTTATGGGTAGTTTGGCGATGTTGATGATACTCAGCTGCACCTTGTACCTGTAGCATCTCCATTGTGCCCCTAAACACAGTAAAGAACCTTCACCCTGACATTACAATGTATTAGTATGTGGTCCTGTGTCGCTAAATGGGTAGAGCATGGCACTAACATTACCAGGTTTAGGGATTCAATTTGCACTAAGGCCCTCTCGTAGCACTGTAAAGTACTTTGGATAAACACAGTCACCAAATTTAAAATGTTACGTTCACATAAAACATGCCTGGAAACGTCATGTTTATGTTGCCTATATGTGTGTGATTCATATCTTACGAGCTATTCTCTCGGTACAAGATGTCCACTGATGACCCTTCCTGGCCAGCTGCGTGACGTCACGGTCATGCTCCCTTCTGTCATGGACTGTATGAAACATCGCCGGCTGGCTTGATGACTAGCTGTGTTTGCAAGGTCATGCCTCCTGCAATCAGACGTGAAGATTACACTGAGCTGTCGGCACAACTGAGAATCACACTGAGCACAACTGCAACCCCAGCCACTGAATATCATTACCAATAGTAATTCATTGGTCCAGACATAAAAACGCAATACTATAAAGAGAAAGACATTTACATTGCAGGCGTATAGCGGACGCTCTGATCCAGGGTGACTTTCAATACGTGCCATATGTTGCACTATGGCCACCATGGCAGTGAGACAGGCTGCCAAAAGCCACCAGCACAATGTCATGCTGTACTGCTATGACAAGGCAAAAGCCACTGACACAATACTGAGCGCAAGGGACTGAACACAGTGTCCCACGCAGGGGAAAAAGTGGCACCCATATCTGAAATGCTAATGCTGCTGTCTGCACGCATGTCCCCAAATAGAAGCTAATTGCAGCGGGAGACATCAGCTGAAGCAAAAAGCTTATTTTGGTGCTGTTCAGCGAAGCGAGAGGACTGAGCCCAGACAGGAGGGGAGTGATGCGGCCGTGTGAAAAGATCTCCGTCATTGGGGCCATGTGCACAGCTGAGACAGCCACACATTGGCCTGACAATGTCAATACTATTTCCTTCATCTCCTGTCAGCTCAACGCCCGCTCGCTGTCACAGAAACAGGCTGGAAACTGAGAACTGCCACCCACACACGCTGCTGGAACTGTATAAACAAACCCCTTTCAGTCTCAGTAATTCAGGGGTGTCATGTGTTTCTCCCCTGTAATCCGCCATGTCACTAACCTGTCTTAAAACCGATCTGTTCTAGCTTCATACTGTGGCCGACCAGGTAAACCCTGCATGGCGAGGGCGGCAGGAGCCTAAAGGTCAAGAGATAAGTGTGACAAGAAGGTTGCAGGTTCAAATCCCTGGACCAGCTGGGAAATTGTGGACAGGGAACATGAACAAGACATGAAAACCTCCTAATTGCTCCAGTGAAGCTCCTAGGTGTGAATATGTGCACTAGTTTAGTGGGACCATATATAAAGGATGAGGCGAATAGCAGAAGACTGTGGTTGTACTGGGCAGCTCCCAGGTGGGTATTAGAGAAACTGTGTGAATGTGAAGCAGGGTGGAGCTTAAAGAGAGCATGGAGCTCAGCAAAACTCTTCCCTGTAAAAAAAAAAAAACGGGAGGTTAAAAGAATGTTAATGCTGAGTGATACCGGGACAGGGACAGCATACCGAATAGCGCGTCTCCCCGATGGGGGATGTGGCTTCAAGTAATCTGCCGTCACGTAACCCAGCTGCAGCACATGGAGCCAAGGCTGATTGGGAGTAAAGGTGACCTCATCAATCTTGCCCTCATTCTGTCACACATGTTCATCTGTCAGGTCCAAACGAGGACAATGCACATGCCAACTCCACAAAACCTGTGCAGCCCTCAGCATCTTCGCGGACTTACCCCAAAACCTGTTGGCGTAATCAGATTAATTCAGGAGCTAATTTGTTGCTGTCGAGTGTGCTTGGCTGCCGTCAGCAGCACAGATCCATAACTTATCGAAAGCTGATTAACACATCTATCCTCCTCCTTGCGCCTGCTAAGAGCGCGGAGCTGTGTGTGGTTGTCAGGATTACTCGAGTGTGAACGTGAGAGACGGAATCATGTGGAAACAAGGACCTTGCATTAACTCTCACCACCGGGTTCCCATAGTGAAACCTCGCATGCTTTGGTTTTACATGTTTGAGCAAATACATTTTCAGATTTTCATATCGTACCTCATTGGTTACCCATCCCATGAGATTATATGACACGTTTTATTATAAACATGAGAATTAGAACTGGATAAGACTTGGCCCTGAGTGACTCTGATACAGTATGTCCTGGTAATATTTCCCTGGACACCCTTCCACTGCCAAAGACAAACTAAACAGCTACACAGGGTTTAGCTTCCAGTGTCACTGTGTATGTATGGTTTTATTTGTACAAGGACATGCTGGAACATAGGGACATACTGGAAGCAACTGACCACTGTGTTTATTGTGTATCAACACATTTGAACACAGTGGTACACATTAGCTGTTACCTAGAGTTCGATATCCATCCTTGGGCAATGTGCCTTTTAGCAGGTTTGAGATTGAACCAGTGACCCTTCGGCTACTAGGTGGACTCCCTAACCAACATGCTTCCCAATGCATGTAGATTAGGGAGTGGTGGTATGGAGCTTGAAAGCATCACCAACTGGACAGGAGAGGCAGGATGGTCTGGTGGTTAGAGAGGGTCACATGGTTCGCTCTCCGCAACAACCAATGTGTCCAACTCTGACAAAGTGTCCTTGAACAAGACATTGACCCTCCAGCAGCCACAGGGATGCAGCTCCTGGCTGCCTCTGTACTCTTGACCCCTCTAGTGGAACGTGAACATGTCTACAGTCTGATTACGCAAAGAAACCATTTCCTAATTACACTCTACATTATAGAGTTCAAGCTATGTGCCCGCTTGCTCCATTTCAGCTCCCCTCAGGACTCAGACTTCACGATGCCTCCCGGTGGCGACTTCTGGCAGCGAGGCGACTTCCAAAAAAATGTTCCCAGTCGGCTAATGAGCTGTACTTTTGCCAGTGAGCCGAGGAGACAAAGTGAGCGGGGGACCTCTGCAGCAGGCCCATCTCGTGCGGCCGTGGCAGGATGGTAAATTGGAGTTGGAGTGATGATAGGTCCCGACAGCGGCACAGTCTTGGCCATGAGCGCAACTGCCTAGCTTACGTAACCAGCCCATTGTTACCGCCCTGTCACTGCCATTAAAATTCATGGGAATCACATGAAATCATGCCCCAGACAACTGTTTGCTCCAGCAGCGTAGGATGCAGAAGGGATAGGAGGGGGTTGGTGAAACTCAAAGTGAGACTTTTGAGACAAGATGAGATTTAGTGGAGTAGAGGATAATTGAGTAAAAATGGAAGGAAGGCACATGGTCACGTGAACAGAGAGGCCTTCAGAGCTGTTGCAGGATGGCTGCTGTGATTCCAGGCGGTGAGTCACTCGTGACGATTGCAGAATGTCACTGGAGGCAAGTAGAGGCTCTCCGAAGAGCAGCGGGAAGAAAGAAGCTCCATTTTAACCACGAGGAACAGAGCGGCTGACACGAAACGCACTCGCACACACATTTACTCACACCTTGAATGCTCTGCTGGCACTTCAGCTATATCAGAGCCTTACACCACCCGTTCATAGCACTTCTGGTATCAAATGCTGAAGATCGTGTGAGGATTATTTATAGCTGTACATCTGTGAGGAGATAGGCCTGGAGACAGACAGAGGAGTCACTTCCTCGAGAAACGTATCCTGAGGGCTTATCAGTTGAAAAATGAGTTGAAAGAACTGGGTTTGGTTTAATGCCTTGTTAATATAAAAAAAAAAAACATGTTGATAAAATAATTTCTCTTAGACTTTATCTGATATTTCTCGTAATCCTAGATATCTTTGTTTTATCATACACTATCAGTCAAAGGTTTGGACACACCTGATTGAATGTACTATGCTTTTCATTCTCTTAAAACCATTTTGATCTAAAGGCTTATGCTGAAATGCTTAAAATTTGTTTCTTAGACAAATATAAATAGTGAAGTTAATGCCTTTGTATGAATTACTTTCCAAAGCCTTTGCCTTCCCATCAAGCCAAAGGGCGGCTACTTTAAAGAATCTAAAGTGTAAGATAGTTTTGATTTGTTTAACACTTTTTTGGTCACTGCATAATTCCATTTGTGTTATTTCATAGTTTTGATGTCTTTACTATTATTCTAAAATGTGGAAAATAGTAAAAATAAAGAAAAATGCATGTGTCCAAATTTTTGACTGGTAGTGTATATTTCGGCTCTGCAAAACAATGAGAATGGTGCTCAGTCAACTTTCCCAGGTTAAATGAAAGTAAAAAAATCCATTATGAATCAGTATTCAATTTGTCCCATTGTTGAACTAAACCCAGAGAGAATCAATCTCTGCTGAGGGCCTCCACTATGGCCGCCAGAGGGTGTGTTAAGGTCCCTTTATAGTAACTCTAATACATTTTTTTATATTCAAATGTCACACACACAGACACACACACCTCCCTTCCCCCTTCCACTCCCACCTAAGATATCATGATGCAGGTGTTTCCACACTGTTCAGATGGAATGATTTATTCATAATCATGGTAGCATAATAAAACAATGAACATTGAAAGCACTGACAGTTGAACCCAAGGCCTCTCACACACAGCATGCACCACCCCGACCCCAGCGTTCACAGAGACACTGAACATTCCTAACGCCAAGAGACAAGAAGAGTCTTTCCTCTCGGCTGCTGAAAGTCATCCTTTTTTTTTTTTTTCTCCTCCGTCCCAGTCAGTTTTTTTTCCTTGTTCTTTTTTTTTTTTTTAATCCTTTAAATATATTTTGATATAAAAAACAAGCCCACGTATGATGAATCAACCACGTTTGTGAACTGCCTCTCCCCCCCTTCTCCTCCTATTAAGTCCTGCCCCCCTCCACCACCTCCGAGTTGACTTGGTTGGAGGACGGCGGCTGCGGCGGCGGCGAACGTGATACTGGCCCGCAACGCCTCTCTCTTCCTGTTCACGCTCTCTTTATGGACACAGAGAAAAAAAAGAAAAACCCAATCTGGGAGGGGAGAAGGTGGCGGGGAGGAGACGGCACTAAAAACAAATTAACAACCTCCCTGAACAGAAAAAAAAGCAATAAAAAAAGGTTTCTTTAAAAAAAAAAAAGGAATAAAAAAAACAAAAAAATCAAACCAGAATAGTCCAATTGGAGGAGTGCTGGAGGGAAGTCTGGAGCTCTGTAGACTGGAGGCACTTTGGCACAGAGCGAAGGCCCCACACCTGACGACACGCTGAGGGGAGGGAGGGAGGGATAGGAGGGGGGATGGAAAGATAGAAAGGGAGGGGAGGGGAAGGGGGGGAGATGAAAAGCATGCAGAGCCACACCGTGATACAGAGATCCAGGAATGATGAGGAGTGGGTGGAGGGGTGGGGAGAAAGAAGAAAGAAGAAGAAAGAGCACCTGACAAACATGTGGAGGAAAAGGCCAGCCTCCCCCCCAATTAATGTCATGTTCAGGAGAGGAGGGGGGAAAAAAGAGAGAGAGAGAGAGAGAGAGAGAAGAGAAACTTGGACCGAGAGAGAGAGACAGAGAGAGACAGACAGAGAGGGAGAGAGAGAGAGAGAGAGAGAGGTATAAGAGGAGGATAGAGCGGTGGCCCGTCGAGAGAGGAGGAAAACTGTCTGGCAAAAGCTATACAACACAAACAGAAACAGTCCTTGTTATGGAAGCAGAGGAAGACTGACGGACAACTGAGGTCAGGGGAGGCAGCAACAGTACGGCAGTCCCATGAGGTCCACAGGCTGGGCAGGCAGGAGGGGGGGTGTGGTGGTCCCTCTTCTTCCTCCTCCTCCACCTCCTCCATGGCTGCGCTGGGCTGCGTCTCGCCTCCTCCTCCTCTTCCTCCTCGCCTCTTCCTCTTCACAGGTAGAGCTCCTTGGCTCTGATATGCTGCAGCTTCTCCCTCAGCATGCGGAAGGAGGGCCGCACCACCGAGTCCAGGGTCCAGCACTGCTTCATCAGGTCGTACACCACGGGCGGGCAGCCGTCCGGGGCGTCCATCTTGTAGCCCTTCTCCACCCGGGGCACCACCTCCTTCAGGGGCTGAGAGAGGAGGGGGGGGGGGGGGGGGAGAGAGTGAGAGAGAGAGAGAGAGAGAGAGAGAGAGAGAGCACAACGTTGTCATTATCAGGGGTTGAACAGGCTTTCTATGTCAAAATACCATACATTTTCCAGAATTTGCCATGAAAATTCTGGTCAGCTGATGCATGCTGATAGTATGACTGTCTATGCCACAACACCCTAGCTGAAGGTTATTGTTCATAACCACAAATATCAAAATATGTAATGTGAATTGTGGTGTCATACTGTATGTGTATTGGCACTGCATTACCATTTTCCTTAGCTTTTCAAATCTTTTTGTGCAATTTTCAAACCTTTCAAGATTTGGAAATGTTCAAATTCATTGTCCATACTTTGCCAGATTTTTCAAACCTGTGTAGGAACTCTGCATTACTCCTCAACCTGCTCCCTCCTAAGTCTAACGCCATACAATTGTTTGTTTTGAGGTCAACACGGAACATACAACACACCCCATTAATCTTGGTCTAGGTCCAAACTATTGGTCTTTGCAATAAAGCCTGCCATCTACTGGCACTCTTCAGGCCTTAGTGAGCCACAGAGGCCTGGTTAAGGTACTTACAATTCTGGGGTAAGGCACACGCCCAAAGGAATAGATCTCCCAAAGTAGGATGCCATAACTCCAGACGTCCGACTTGGTGGAGAACCTCTGTTTAACACGAGAGAAGAGGAGGATCCCAAATTCAGACATTAAACAAAGGCTTTCAAAGGCAGCCAAACAGATAGGGATTGCACATTTTGAATAGTGTTGTCACGATAGCTGAAATTTTGATACTACTTCAATACTGTTACAAAAGACAGAATTCAAAATACAAACATTCAATACTTAACAAATGTGTTATGCAAGCTGAAATTCTACTTCAGCTTCACCTATAGAGCGCGTACATGTGTGGATTGGTATACTGATGCCAGGAGCAAAGTATGAAACTATTTTGCTTACAGAGCCACAAAGACAGACAACAAAATGACATCAAAACCCCTGTGGCAAAAGCTGCTACATTATTGGTATTGAAGTCAAAATTCTGGTATCGGGACAAGACTTGTGAATTGTCCTGATACTCTGAACCCCACCTATCTTCTACTCCCGGTCTGCTCGCTTGTCCTCTCACCTTCTCTCTTAGTGCTTCGGGCGAGGTCCATTTGACAGGCAGCTTGGCAGTGTCCTGTGTGGAGGAAGCCTCCTTGGTCAGGCCAAAGTCGCTGACCTTGGCGATGTTGTCGTCGGACACCAGCACGTTGCGGGCCGCCAGGTCTCTGTGCACGAAGTTGTTGGCCTCCAGATACTCCATGGCTTCACACACATCGCTGGGAAACGAGGACACAGCGAGACAGGAGAGACAACGGTGAGGATAGGATGGCTGAGATAATTGTACCAAATTTTATAACGACCTTCACCTATCAGAGCCAGGTGCACATATGCTAATTTATCTATGTATATCTATGGCTATAGTTGAGGTTGAAGCTGAAGTTAATAACAAAACCATTATACCTCCTCTTACCCATTTCCTAGCACTTCTCTATCTGACATGTTCATTCTAGGGTTACAGTTCACACTATAACAGTGAACCTTGCAATCCTTACATTTGGATGCTTATACTATTTGTTACTTGTCCTTATTGGTTGGCGACTGAGGTGTTTAAGCTACAGTTGCACTCAATTTAAGTCATGCTGGATAACAGCATCAGCTAAATGACTACATTAAATTAAAATTAAATGGAGGCTAAGGCACTTGACTCGCAGATAAACCAACAATTTATCAAGGTAAACGACCCATGCGTTGGTTGTTTACCTAAACAAATGGCTCTTTTATCCTCCTAGATGAGCGCCTTGGCCTTCTTCTTTCGAAATTCAATTCAAATCCTGACAGCCAAAGCACCGCGGTTCATCACTAGACCCTGAGAAGCGCTGATGAAACGTTTGTCTTTTGTACAAATCAAATTAGGATGAAAGAGACTTACAGAGAGAACTTGAGTAAGCAGTCTCCGCCCAGCACGGTCCGTCCCCGAGAGCGGAGGTAGTCCACTAGACTGCCCTGAGAGAGAGTACACACACATTTAACAAACAAGCATATGGCATTTGGAGAACACTTTTATCCCACAGCACCTTACTGTGCCGTGAGTAAGTACATTTTTAGCTTGGGTGGCTCCAAACAAACCTCTAACCCTGACAATGAGAGTACAATGTTCAATCCATTGACCTATACAGAACTACAATGTATGGTGTATTTTAAGTATTTAATAGTTTTTAAACGATGTCCATTTTAAAAACTTGCAACATATCAACATGAAATTGAGGGAGGGGAAAAAACCAGACTTGATTGCAGACAGGGCAAGGTGCCAAACAGTGTTGCTGATCAAATGCCATGACTTTTCCATGACTTTCATCACTTGGAGCGCAAACACATTGTTAGACTTTATTTTTCCTCATAGCTAATTGGAATGCCACATGGCTAGTTAAAATATATCACTTGGGGCTTAATGTTATCAGGAAATCATTTAGGTGATTATAATTATTGGCTTAAATTCTGATTATTTCCCCAAAGGTACCTGCTTGCCAGCAGCTGCAATTGACATTAAAGCCTCGACAGCTTTAAAAATTAGCAAATTTCTGTGACATTTCCCAATCTTTTTGCACGTAGCATTTTCCGTTATCATTATGAGCCTTGGACAACACAAAATCCACAACTTCAAGAGGTTTTCCATGACAGGAAACATTGTTGGACCATCTAGAAAGAGTCAGCAGTGTGACTGACCTTGGCCATGTACTCTGTGACGATGTAGAGACTGCCCCTCTCCTCCACAATTACCCCTAGCAACTGCACCAGGTTGTTGTGCCTCAGTTGCCTGTAGAGACACAGAAACAGAAAGATCCAGAGTTGGAATGAACAATACATTAAGGTCACTCTGAACATCTCAATATAAGATGAGAAATGGGTGTATATGGATACCATCTTCTTTTTGACTAAAATAAATCAAATCACATCAAAAATCACTTAAAAACACATCAACCAGTGATGGAGAATCACCTTATATTTGAAAGTAGAAAACACACCTGCATACACACACACACACAAGTATTTTACACACAGTATGAAGGATGAAGCAGAGTTGTAGCAGCTTACGTCATGACAGAGGCCTCGGCGATGAAAGCCTGCGCTGTGGCGTCGTTTTTGATACACTTGACTGCCACCTTGGTCCCTCTGTAGTCCCCCACCATCACATCTGACAGGGACACAGACACACGGTGAAACTTAAGTATAGAACCAACATCCAAGAGGACCCTCTTTACTGTGATTATGGGTATGATAGAGGTATTTTTACTGTGGTATTACAGATCAGTTCCTCACCTCCAAACTCCCCTTTGCCAATGGTCTGGAGGAGCTTCAGCTCCTTTCTGTTCAAGGCCCAGCCGCCTGGCAAGAGAGGACAGATGACACTTAGCAGTCTTCACAGCCAAAACATAAAAACTAGTTGTTGTCTATTGTGCTATAGGCCCAATAAGACGAATGTACAACATCCAAGGGAAAGCACAAACAGTAAAAAAAAAACAACATACCTGATGATTATTGTCAATATCAAAAAACACAGATAACATAATAATAGTCAATATTTTGTGTTTTTTGAGTTGAAGACCGCCAACAACTATTAAACTAAACTATCAAAACATTAATTCAACTTTCAACATTCATGCCAGCAATCATCTTGGATGCGTCCCACTTTTCAAGTGGTGGACATCTCATTTTGGAGGGAAAGCCTCGATTTAGTTCAACATTTATCTTGATTCGTCAACATTTAGCTTTTCATCATTTTTCCGTGTAAGAATTTGCTCTTCAGGTCAGATGGGAAGAGGGTGAGGAGTGAAGAGACAGGCAGAGGTGGAGAGGAAGGCTAGCGTTGACCTTGAGAGCTGGTGAAACCCTCTGCCTGGTGGACGCCAGCAGCCGTCCCCAGACACAGAGAGATTAATTACCCTCTGTTGATTAATGCTATTAAGACTGGGATAATAGCAGAGCATTGTGGGAGACGCAGGCTTTGGCTGTGTGTGTGTGTGTGTGTGTGTGTGTATACATCTTCATGCCCACTGTAGACTTTGTGTTTATGAGCTTAGTGTGACAGCGTACACACACACTAATATCCCAGTGTGCATTTGTGTTAACGTCCCAGTAGGCCAGTGTCTGTGAGAGCTGTATGTGTGTGTATGTGTGTGTGTGTGTGTGTGTGTGTGTGTGTGTGTGTGTGTGTGTGTGTGTGTGTGTGTGTGTGTGTGTGTTAATGTCCCTGTGGACCAGTGTTATGAGAGCTCAGTGTGTGTCCTTACTCCTGGAGAACTCGTCCTGAGCCGCCACTGTTCCCTCCATCAGCTTGGGTTTAATCAGCCTGGTGCACAGGCCATCTGCGTCTTTGGTGTAATGCTGGGGACAGAGTTAAAGAGAATAAAAAAAATAAAAAATGCATGAATAGATGAAGCGGACTGCTGTGCAAAACATGGATATAGCTGCTAGCTAGTAAGTAGACAAGATGAAAAAACGTTTTCATGTTTATAATAGAGATCATTTTGGCATGGACTGTGCACAGGGGTTTTGGCTGGCTGGCTCTCTTTGTAAGTATCCAACATAGCAGATTTAGACCCAGAGGGAAGAGCAGCTTCTGCAGGCCGGGGGGCAGGAAGTAGTCGTGTCTTTGAAGTTTCAACAGAGCAGGTGAAGGTTGCAGTAGTGGCCAGACCCAACACACACTAATGCAAATCTAATGCCAGTAGAAGCACAAATTAGCAAGTTAATCACCTTGGTTGTAATTTTTTTAATTCAGCTATGAGGCATAGATTTGATACAATTTAGGTCTCAAGATTCATTGTCTCAATTAAATAATCTAGTGGTTACAAATTGGCAGTAGACCATAATTCACTATTGGAACTACTGGGATTGATGTTAATAAATTACTTCTGATTGGTGAAGCTGACTACAGGCTCCCAAAGCACCACCGTTACTACAGAAACAAGCTACAGTGGAACGGCTGCAAAAACATGAAGGTGGTGATGACAGTCGGCTTCAGGCTGCACTGCAGGAGTGAACGGCAGAGGCTGCGTCTATTCATTATGCACAGTATATCAGTAGTGCTGGCCTCCACAGGTATCAAACATCAAGAGTGCCTCAACCATACAGATGAAGCACGATAGGTTTAACTTTTATCAACAACATTAGAGCTGGAAAGGAGGGCAGGCTGTCTTGGAGGACAGGAGAAGACCGGGGTAATTTCCATTCGCGGGATGAAACGGAGTTTACCGTCAGATCTCAGGCTCTCAGAGAAATAAGAGCTGAGGAGAGAAGTAGAATGGATTTTTTTTTGTCTTTGAGATAAGAGCATATTCGAGTGAGCGGAGGAGGAAGGTATGGGCAAGGGAGACGCGAGGCACTTCTTGGAGATGGAAGGGTTGACTCTGCTGTTCTGACTGGAGCAGGAGGGTTATTCCACCGTTGGGGAGGCGAGGAGGCAGAAGAGTCTGCTGGAGAGATAAGCAGGTCGTTCCAGGGATGGGAGAGCAAAGCGGCCAGCAGGAGCCACTGTTCAAGTCCTGTTTCATGCATTTATCCTGCATTAGGACTGCAGACAATTCTTTTGTGAATGCAACACAGCAGAATTGGGATACTGTACCGCAAAACTTGTCTTAAGTGGAATAAATACAACTCGCTGGAACGCAATGCAGCTGCAACGCAGTAATGCAGTGGTAATGGTTTCTCTCATTTGTCATCAATAATGAGCCTCCGTCCGGATATTGATGCATTGAGTGTTATCACGGCCTTAGGCTTCTGACTAAGGCTCTGGTAGCAGTTGTCCTGCTGGGAGGCGTGGAGGTGGGGAGCGTGTATTGTGGGAACCAGCAGCAGAGGAAGAGTGTGTGGGTGTGAGAGAGGTCAACGCTGCTGACCTTTCACCCCATTAAACACAGCAAACCAAACACACCCCAGTCAATATCAGCTCATCTTCATGTCATCAAGTCAGTCATGAGCGATCGTCCGCAATGTCTTTTTTTGGTGATGCTCTATTGATGCAAGAGGGGGAAAACAATCAAAGAGACAGAGAACTAATGACGGACACTCTAGCGGGACAGATGCTTGACGTCACAGGGGGAATCGAACCCGTCTCTAACCACTAGATAAATGAAGAAGCAAAAGAAGAAGCTCCCCCACTGACAAAACCAATGTGATAAAACTGCAGCATGGCGAATTGACCAGAGCCTGTGAGTTACAGTCTGAACCACCAGGGGGCAGCATGGTGAAGGAAGGGTCAGCTCCTCCACATTATTCTGTATGGAAGCTGGTGAATGTAGCTCAGAGATATTCATGTCTGCACATGTATAATAACAACCTCTCACTCTCTCTCACACACACACACACACACACACACACACACACACACACACACTTACACACTTAAATTATTCTGCATTCTTCAGATGCACTGTGTTCTAGAGCTGCAACGATTAATCGATTAGTTGTCAACTATTAAATGAATCGCCAACTATTTTGATAATCGATTAATCGGTTTGAGTAATTTTTTCAGAAAAATAAGTCAAAATTCTCTGATTCCAGCTTCTTAAATGTGAATATTTTCTGGTTTTCTTTACTCCTCTATGACAGTAAACTGAATATCTTTGGGTTGTGGACAAAACAAGACATTTGAGGACGTCATCTTGGGCTTTGGGAAACACTGATCGACATTTTTCACCATTTTCTGACATTTTATAGACCAAACAACTAATCGATTAATCGAGAAAATAATCGACAGATTAATCGACAATGAAAATAATCGTTAGTTGCAGCCCTACTGTGTTCCATGTTATCCTAGAGCAGGGTTTCCCAAACCTCTCCTCGAGTACCCCTTGTCCTGCATGTTTTAGATCTCTCCCTGCTCCAACACAGCTGATTTAAATGATCAGCTTGTTAACAAGCAGCTTCAGGGGTTGATAAAGAGTTCATCATTTGAATCAGCTGTGTTGGAGCAGGGAGAGATCTAAAACATGCAGGACAAGGGGTACTCGAGGAGAGGTTTGGGAAACCCTGTCCTAGAGGATGCAGGACTCTGGATGGGTGTACACTGAATATCAGGACCACCCTCTTAATACTGAGTAACACATTACAATGTCCTCACTTCAGTCTTTTAATCTGTGTAATAACCTATGGAAATGTACTTCAAGTACCCAATGACACTGGGTAAATCAAGAACATCTCCCCAATATATAATTTACTTAGAAGGGTGTAATTAAGCAATAGAAATACAAAACGGGCAATGGAACTGATTGTACTTCCATTGTGCTGCTACACCCTTGTAAACACCTCAGCAGCCACTTTCAATTCACTTCAACAGTATCAGTGTACATTTTAATACTTTCCCATATATTAACACACTGGAAAAAAGCCATTGTCAAGTTAGGTGTCACCTTTTGCGCGATTTGTGTCTCGGTTGTCTCGAGGCTTCAAAGTTTTTCTTTACTTTCTCTACTCAATCTCTCTTTTATCTACCTCTCTCCTTCATGGCTGAATCTGAATCATGTATGTCCATATTATTATCATACTATAAAGCAAGGAACCTCTGCCTGTCTGTCTGCGTGTCCTTTGCATATCTTTGGACATGCGAGACGTTCAATATTAATATACTTTGAATAAACAAGCGAACAGCGCTCTATGCACTGCACTAGTGTATACAATGAGAAAAATCAACCATGTGCATCTCTAAATCTTTAACAGTGCTTGATTACTTGTGCTATGTGCAGCTGACATGCATAACGCTACTGTGGATGCGGTGATTGACAGAGTGGCAGTGGTGTGTGTGTATGTGCGTTCCCAGTCTTTTTTACCATACTGAGCAAGTCTGGCTGTGTGTGTATGTATATAGTATGTTTGTGTGTGTGTGTGTGTCTAGGGCCCTTGTGGAGCCTGTTGTGACAGGCCAATGAGCCAGAGCAGGGGAACAGAGAACAAGCCGGAGAAACACACAAGAATGTAAAGAATTCACTCATAGGCTATTAGAGAGAGAGAGAGAGAGAGAGAGAGAGAGAGAGAGAGAGAGAGAGAGAGAGAGAGAGAGAGAGAGAGAGAGAGAGAGAGAGAGAGAGAGACAGAGAGAGAGAGAGAGAGCGCAACTATCTGGGCCTGACAGTCACTTCATCTGGGAGGTTTGACTTAGCAGTAAGAAACTGCACGCAGAGCATGGTATACAATAAGAAAATCACTGTATAGATTTAAGCCTTGTAGAAAAATTTGGTTGAAAATGCTGTATTCTATCATTAAACCAATAGCTCTTTATGGTAGTGAAATCTGGGGTCTGCATTTCAAATGCAACTATGAAGCCTGGGACAAAAGTCAGACTGAAATTCCGTATTTGGAATTCTGCAAAAGCATTAGGTGTGCACAGGAAGAGTCCAAGTGCATATAGACAAGAGAGCATCCAGGTTTTGGAGCCACCTGGCACACAGTGGCCCAGAGTATTACCACAGTACAGCACTGGTATATTGGAGGAGACACCCAGAGAGTGACAGCTAGGAATACCTGACCAAAAAACACCAACCATTGACAAAATTCAAACAAATAGAAAACACAAGAAGATTA
>NW_027281744.1:5000-160593 GCF_046629955.1 Centroberyx affinis
TTAGACAGGTGGTCAGACAGGTAGGTAGTTAGTTAGACAGGTCAGTGAGTTAGACAGGTCAGTGAGTTAGACAGGTGGTCAGTTAGACAGGTAGGTAGTTTGTTAGACAGGTCAGTCAGGTAGGCACGTGGTAGACATGTAGTTCATTAGACAGGTCAGTCAGTTAGATAGGTCAGTGAGTTAGACAGGTCAGTGAGTTAGACAGGTTGTTAGACAGGTCAGTCAGACAGGTCAGTGAGTTAGACAGGTCAGTGAGTTAGACAGGTTGTTAGACAGGTCAGTCAGACAGGTCAGTGAGTTAGACAGGTCAGTGAGTTAGACAGGTTGTTAGACAGGTCAGTCAGACAGGTCAGTGAGTTAGACAGGTTGTTAGACAGGTCAGTCAGACAGGTCAGTCAGACAGGTCAGTGAGTTAGACAGGTTGTTAGACAGGTCAGTCAGTTAGACAGGTTGTTAGACAGGTCAGTGAGTTAGACAGGTCAGTCAGACAGGTCAGTGAGTTAGACAGGTCAGTGAGTTAGACAGGTTGTTAGACAGGTCAGAGAGTTAGACAGGTCAGTGAGTTAGACAGGTCAGTCAGACAGACAGGGACAAAGTGCTGAGGTTTTGGTCTTTGCCCTGCCTGTTGGTTGCTACTGTTGCATTCCTCATAAGTTCTCCTCCCTGGATAAAAGCATCAACTAAATGCCTAAAATATAATGTGATGTATTGCAGAATGTTGTCTGGGACGTTTATATTTGTTGGTCCTTCAGGTTTCATTGCTGGACTAAGAGCTATTCTTAATCTTCATGAGACTTTCTGATTAAATTTACTAAAACAAAATGTTCTGGAAAGAGCAACATGGACCGAATTTACCAAACCTGCAGCATCTGGGTCTACAGGAGGGGAGGGGGGAGGAGGAGGAGGAGTTTGGAGAGTTTGGGGGGTAATGAGGGCCGCTGTCCTGGAGCCTCAACAACAACAAGGCACCTGAAGGACGATGACATCAAATGATCAATTATGTGAGAATTATTATCTTCCATCACCGGTAAGGCCCCTAATGTCATATTCAGTGGAGGATCCTGGGAATATTTCAACCCTGGATCCTTCGGCGGCCAACCGTTTAGCACGACTGCTAATCTGTGTGTGAGGTTAATTTATTTATCCCCCCCCCCCCCCCCCCCTCCTGAATCTCAACACTTATTTACTTAATCATGTCCCAGCTTGTTGGGGGGGGGGGGAAGCTGTTGTTTGTTGATGCGGCCGCCGGTTGCCAAATCAATTTCAGCCGCGGCCAAGTGCCTCTGTGGAACTGTAGCCTTGCCAGCCGTGACAAAGAGCAGTTGGCCGGAGCTGGAGGGGAAAAAAAAGCAGACTGACTAGGCCAGCATTGTTCAGCACTGACAGCATTAGAGAAGGGCAGGTGTGATGCTGCGGCGTCATCGGACTGCAGCAGACAGAGGCCGCTTTGTTGGACACGGCGGCGGCGGTGGCGGCGGCGAGGACCTTCGCAGCACGAGACGGGGGTGGGGGGGGCGGTAAGGGGCAGGACAAGGACAGTTCACTGCACTCTTAGAAAATGATGTGACACTTTCAACACGACACAGATTTGTGCCACTTTTAAAGGGGCAATAAGTAAGATTTCTCCTGTCCCGTAGCGTAATATATTCGCAGGGGGGTTGATAGGGTTGTTGATCAATACCAATGACTCAACCATTACTTCACCGGGAGCCGAGAATATCCGGCTTTCAAAACTCACTAACACTTTGCGGCCTGAACTCTGTTTTGGAACAGAAGAAGATGAAGGACGGCGTTGCGAGCCTTGTTCTCAAGCCAAAAAAAAAAAAGCAAATGTCAAAGCAGTTTTATTATTCCAGTATTCAGCATGGTGATGTATTGCCTCTTAACCCGAGCTCTAACCCGAAGTCAGCTTGTTAGCTAGCTAACGAAGCCGAAAACCAACGGCTTGTTGTTTTCTTCTCAAGCTACAACTCTTCATGTTTTGGAGTAGAGACTAGGGCTAAAGACAAGACAGTTTACTGTGTCACAGTAACCTACATTTGGAAACAAATCCACCTTATCACACTATTCACTTTTACTGAGAACGTTACTGAATGGATCTACAGCCACACCACAACAAGCTGACTCAGCTAGCTCTCTGTTTCCAGCTGGTCGTTAGAGATTTAGACTTCATTTGTGCACAGCCAATAATCAATTGGATTTCCATGATGGTGCAAGCTGTAGTTTCTAGGAGATTTGTAACACCTCTCTATAACACCTCTATGTGTAAAGTAAAATACACTATATAGTCTACTGATTATTGTATGTTCTGTCCCTTTGCACCAAATGTGTCATTCATGAATTGAACCTTGATCCTCTGTGAAAAAAGTGATTCTGAGGTAACACTTTACAATAAGGGTACATTAATTAAGGGTTAGTTAATTCTTAATAAGCATTAACCAACCCTAAGTTAACTAAAGTGTCTGGTAATACTTTACTAATGGTGTTCATGTTAACTAAGGTATTCATTTATACATTATTTAATAGTCATCTTTATAAACTATAAAATAATGTATAAATTAACACCTTAGTTAACATGAACACCGTTAGTAAATTATTACTAGACACATTAGTTAACTATTAATTAAGGGTTAGTTAATGCTTATTAAGCATTACCTAACCCTTAGTTAATGTAGCCTTATTGTAAAGTGTTGATGATTCTCCCAAACTAGAGACATGGATGTGTTGAAAATGACTCGTCCTTTTTCAGAGTGTATCTCGAGCCGGTGAAGAACGGCGTCCCGCTTTGGCAAGACACAGAAACCTGACACGCACCAAGATATTGATTGTTCATAAATGTCACATATATCCTTGTGCGGTGTTACCTGCGGGGACAGCATTATGCAAATAAACACTGGAAGAGGCCCAAATGGCATCCGTCTGGAGAAAATGGGCGATCCGGCGCTAATTTAGCTGGAATTTAATGAAGTTGAGCCGGTGTTTTGTTTGACCCTCGCTGCACACAGAGAAATTTATAAAGCAGGAACAGGCAGAAGTGTCAGTGAGAGGCGTGTGGTCAAACATGGAGGCCAGAGTGGAGCATTTATAATGCTGTTTAACAGGAGCCATGCCTTCCTCTCCTGACATCACTATTCAGCCATTTGTTATTTACGGTGTGTCACCAATTTTGCTTCTTGGTTAAATGAGGTTTCTTTAAGGCATTTCTCCCTTTCTTTTAGGCCTCAGAGCTTTTGCCAACACTTGATTTATTTATTTATTTATATATTTATGTGTTTTTACATTATATTACGTTACATCATTTAGCAGATGCTTTTGTTCAAAATGACTTACAATAAGTGCATTTTGTAAGTAGCAATAAGTAGCATTTGTAGAATCAGAGTTTATTTATTTCGAACATGTACAAAAGAAAAGGAGAAAAAAAACAAGAAAATCCATCAAATAGGCAAAAAAAAGAAGCAACAACAAAACCAAAAACAGGCGGTAAATTCTTGCCAAACACATTTGGCAGTTGATCAGCTGCTTCCAGGATGGAAGCTGTCTGATGCGGAAAATTAAAAAATTAAAATAAAATAAACCAAAAAAAAAAAACTGTTGATGATTTCCCAGTGAGTAGATAGTATAGATTTTCATTTTGAAATGCAGTGAGTAAAAGTAAAAAGTCTTGAGTGAAAGAAAAACTTGATAAAGCACAGATGCTTGAAAATCTAACTTAAGTAGGCTACAGTAACTTTGTATTTTCACTTTGTTACTTCCCACCTCTGCTGCTCCTGAACTTTTCTCATGAACTCCAACAACAAAACTCTAAACCTGGATAGGTAAAGATGAAGTCTGTCCATTCATCAGTATGCTAACAGAACAGAAAGCTTTTCAATTACAGGTCCCATATTCTCCACTTTCCAGTGTTTTATTTTGTGTCTTGAGGTCCATTCAAAGCTGTGTGTGTGGTGTCATGAACCAAAAACACTCTCAATCCATTTCTCCACGTTCATTTTCCAGCATCTCTCTGAGCCTTACCAAGAACAGGCTGTTTCTGTCGCCGTGTCTTTAAGGCTCATTAATATTAACGACCCCTCTGTTCCGATTGGCTAACCGTTTCGAGAGTGAAACGTGAGACTCCACGGCCCGGCGGCTACAGGTAGGGAAAACTCTCCGGTAATAAACAACGACAACCGCTCAACCGCTTTGAAAAAAACACTTTGTTAGTCTATTATTTCTTACAAAAATGATAATGAGCGAACCTTTGTGACGCCACAAAGTTACGGAAGTCCAAACGGCTCGTTTAGAGGCTCGCTTTTCTAATATGGATTGTGTGGATTTAGTTGGCGACCGTGCGTTTTGATACTTTCACCATGTTTAGATAGACCATCCAACTCCTTTAGAATCACAGAGGCAAGGGGAGTCCTGCTTTACACCATATGGACCTTTAAGCTCACACATTGTTGTCCCTTCCTTCCTTCCTTTACTTCAACTCATCAATTTTCATTTTTTAAAGGAAATACCGAGTCGATTAAATCTCTTATTCCTCTTGATAAGCTGTGGAATTAGTCTGTTTTTTTTTTTATACACTATTAACCAAGATTTTATTAATAGATTTAAATGCAGTGAGATTATCTTGGGGGAATATCTTTTTAAAAGGAAAGCCAATTATCTCTCTTACTCTCTGGTGGCTCTCACCTGATTTTGCGAGTCTGTTTTCATCGTTACTAAACTTAGACGTTTTATAACCAAACAACCAGCGTTAAATCACTGCTGTGTGTGTCCTACATAACGCCTCTCCCGTTTTTTAAATTTATTTATTTATTTTTTGTCATTTGAATCCCGCTCTTCTTTTCACAGTCAGCAGTCAGTGTGTGTTTCAGCACAAAGGTAAAGACAGGTCAAAGGCAGGACTGCAGGTATGTGTTTTTGCGTGTGTGTGTGTGTGTGTGTGTGTTGGTAGTATAATTTTACTTTGGTCCCTGTCCAAAGTTCTGGCGCGGCCCAACGGCGGTTTCGCCCTTGGGTGCGCGCGGCGCCCTTGCGGAACGCCTCCGTTAGAGGCTGCGACACAGCGGCGCTCGGAGACGAAGGCGAAGATCTAGACGAGTTATTATCCGCGTAAGTCTCCTCGCACAAGGGCAACGCCACTGGACAGTGAAACCATAACGATGACAAACGGCGGCCGGCCCAGCATGCATTTCTGATGAGATGAAGGGGGGGGGGGGGGGGGGGTGCTGTGGGTAACGAGGAGAAGAAGAAGAAGAAGAAGAAGAAGAAGAAGAAGAAGAAGAAGAAGAAGAAGAAGAATGGCCAACTCGCTAACGCCTGGGGAGTTTCTTTTTGGGATATGACCTAAAAAAATCCTTAAAGGTGTTAAAAAAAAAAACATAACCTATTAAGAAAATGATTCCTCCTTCCTTTCTTTCTGTTGTTGTCTTGGTTACTGTGAGGAGAGAAGAGCGTTGATGGGAGGAAGGTAGAGTTAGGAAAGGAAAGGAAAGGCAAGGAAAGGAAAGGAAAGGAAAGGAAAGGAAAGGAAAGTGTTGAGTGGAAGTAGGGAAAGGAGAGATTGGGGTTGACAGGAATGAAGGAAGGAACAAAGGAATAACAGAGTAACAGAAAGGAAAGGAAAGGAACAAAACAAAGTGAAAGATAAGGGATGACAGGAGGTAGGGAAAGGAGAGGTTGGGGTTAACTGGAATGAAGGAAAGAATGAACGAAGGATGGAGTGAAGGAAAGGAAAGTGTTGAATGGAGCTAGGAAACAGTGAGATTGGATTTGATTAGAAGGAAAGTAGGAATGAAGGTAGGATGGAGGGATGAAAAAGAAAGAATTTACTGGCAGTATGAAAAGATGAGAGATCGGGATTGATTGGAAGGAGAGAAGTTCAAGAAGGAAGAAAAGGGAACGGGACGGGACAGTGTTGACTCGATTGAAGGAAGGAATGAAGGACAGAAAAGGAAAGGAAGAGAGGAAAGGAAAGAAGAGGAAAGGAAATTAAAAGAGAGGAGGTGTGAGCGGACAGAAAAGGACATGAAATGAGAGGAAAGAAGAGGGACGGGCCGGAAAGGAAAGGAAAAAGAGGAAATTGGGGATTGGAGGGAGGGAAAGGAGAGGCTGGGGTTGACTGGAAGGAAGGGATGAGAAAAGAAAAGAAAAGAAAAGAAAAGAAAAGAAAAGAAAAGAAAAGAAAAGAAAAGAAAAGAAAAGAAAAGAATAGAAAGGAAAGTGTTGACTTGAGGTAGGAAACAGCAGTGTTGGGGTTGATTTGAAGGAAGGAATGAAGGAGGTAGGGAAGGGAGAGGTTAGGGTTGACTGGAAGGAAGGGATAAGGAAAGGAGAGGAAAAGATAGGAAAGGAAATTAAAAGAGAGGGGGTTAGGAGAGAAGACGAGTGGACAGAAAAGGACAGGAAATTAGAAGAACGAAAAGGGAAGAAACCAGAAATTGGAAGAGAAAAAGGTGAAGATGGCTCCGATTGTTTGGAGGAAGGGAAGAGGAAAGGAACTAGGAGATGAGGATGTGAAGGTAGAAGGAAAGGAGAGAAGGTTTCCAGCCGTCTTACCATGGTGGTGAGGATGTACTTGTAGAAGGCGGACGTCATCCCCAGCTCGCTGGCCTGAGGGGAAGACAGGAAGAAAGACGAGGAAGCTCATGTCAGCGATTGTTGGACAGGAAGGAAGGAAGGACGGATTTTAAGCAGATCCATGCTCTCTCTGAAGGAGCCTGCTTCAAAACATGAGTCACAGTTTAAAAAGAAAAAGGAGACCATCGGCTCTGTTTTGTAGCCTCATCACAATTATTGTCTTTTGTCAGAATTATTCCCTTTTAACCACAGCTGAGGGTCACGAGCCAAATTCAGGTCAGTCAGTCAGTCAGTCAGTCAGTCAGTCAGTCAGTCAGTCAGTCAGGCAGTCAGTCAGTCAGTCAGTCAGTCAGTCAGTCAGTCAGTCAGTCAGTCAGTCAGTCATTCATTCAGTCAGTCAGTCAGTCAGTCAGTCAGTCAGTCAGTCAGTCATTCAGTCAGTCAGTCATTCAGTCATTCAGTCAGTCATTCAGTCAGTCAGTCATTCAGTCAGTCATTCAGTCATTCAGTCAGTCAGTCAGTCATTCAGTCAGTCAGTCAGTCAGTCAGTCAGTCAGTCAGTCAGTCAGCCAGTCAGTCATTCAGTCAGTCATTCAGTCAGTCAGTCAGTCAGTCAGTCAGCTAGTCATTCAGTCAGTCAGTCATTCAGTCAGTCAGTCATTCAGTCAGTCATTCAGTCAGTCAGTCATTCAGTCATTCAGTCAGTCATTCAGTCAGTCATTCAGTCAGTCAGTCAGTCAGCTAGTCATTCAGTCAGTCAGTCAGTCATTCAGTCAGTCAGTCAGTCATTCAGTCAGTCATTCAGTCATTCAGTCAGTCATTCAGTCAGTCAGTAAGTCATTCAGTCAGTCAGTCAGTCAGTCAGTCATTCAGTCAGTCATTCAGTCAGTCAGTAAGTCATTCAGTCATTCAGTCAGTCATTCAGTCATTCAGTCAGTCATTCAGTCAGTCAGTAAGTCATTCAGTCATTCAGTCAGTCAGTCAGTCATTCAGTCAGTCATTCAGTCAGTCAGTAAGTCATTCAGTCAGTCAGTCAGTCAGTCATTCAGTCAGTCAGTCAGTCAGTCAGTCATTCAGTCAGTCATTCAGTCAGTCAGTCAGTCAGTCAGTCAGCTAGTCATTCAGTCAGTCAGTCAGTCATTCAGTCAGTCAGTCAGTCAGTCAGTCAGTCATTCAGTCATTCAGTCAGTCATTCAGTCAGTCAGTAAGTCATTCAGTCAGTCAGTCAGTCAGTCATTCAGTCAGTCAGTCATTCAGTCAGTCATTCAGTCAGTCAGTCATTCAGTCAGTCAGTCATTCAGTCAGTCAGTCAGTCAGTCATTCAGTCATTCAGTCAGTCAGTCAGTCAGTCAGTCATTCAGTCAGTCATTCAGTCAGTCAGTCATTCAGTCAGTCATTCAGTCAGTCATTCAGTCAGTCAGTCAGTCAGTCATTCAGTCATTCAGTCAGTCAGTCATTCAGTCAGTCATTCAGTCAGTCATTCAGTCAGTCAGTCATTCAGTCAGTCAGTCATTCAGTCAGTCAGTCAGTCAGTCATTCAGTCAGTCAGTCAGTCAGGCAGTCAGTCAGTCAGTCAGTCAGGTAACGCTTAGTGCTGCAGCACTCAACCAAACTGCGTCAACAGCTTCAGTTTGTAACGCCGGCCTTACAGTCACAAGCAGTGGTGGAAGAAGTACTCAGATCTTTTACTTAAGTAAAAGTAGAAATACCACAGTATAAAAATACTCTGTTACAAGTAAAAGTCCTGCATTCAAAATGTTACTTAAGTAAAAGGACAAAAGTATTAGCATCAAAATGTACTTAAAGCAACAGTACAAGTAAGTAAGTACAAGTACCTCAAAATTGTAGTTAAGTACAGTATTCGAGTAAATGTACTTAGTTACTTTCCACCTCTGGTCACAAGCCTGTGGACATCTAGGCTTCCATTATCCTTTCACTTTGAGCCTCACTTTGGTTTATTCTGCCTGGAGATCGGTGGAGTTTACAGTATCATAATGCAAAAAACAATGGCAGAGTTACTAAGTGTTTTTATTTTGTATTCAAAACTTCTCAAACTTTTTCCCCAAGGCTAAATAAGCAGGCTGTGAAATCACCACCAGTTAAATCCTGGCACATTTTGCATGGGGAGGTTAAGTTTGTCGACTCTACCAGCCACGCTGGCAGGCAACCAGCCATCGTTTCTATGTCCTATTCTACTCTAAAAATACAGTAGAAAAAGAAAAAGAGAAAGAAATGCAGACGTTTTAGCATGGCTGTCCATATTTCCACCCCAGGTCTGCAGTACAAACTATAAACTCCCAGATAAAGTAGGTGGACACATGTACTCTAAAAGCCCCATTTCTCCTTTCACTCTTAACTGCATTAAAAATCAAAGACTTCAGTTGTTTTATCTCAATAAAATATTTGAAGGGAGCACTCATAATTTAACCAAAGTGCTGTTTCTGCGTTGACTTCAATAAAGAATGAGCCTCTTCCACCCTGCCTCCAGGCTCTGAGGTGGTTCTCAACCCTTTTTTGGCTCATGACCCCTTAACACCAACCTGATCTCACACAAATACATGAAATGAACACGACTTGTTAACACCAAATTACGTGTTTGTGGCACGTAAAGTGTTACAATTACGGATTTCCCAGCATGAAACGGTTCCATGAAGGAGACACGACTATAAACAGGTACTAGTGTCACACTGAAGCAGCTCAGTGGAAAGGGTAAGGGGTGCTGGATGGGCAAGGAAATTTCTACCGTGAGTCAAGTTGTTTTATTTGCCTAAACTGAACCGTTAGCCAACCTTTAGCTGAAAATGTCGTGTCCAATTCCTGTTTTTGTCACAGAATCCATTTTCACATAATTCGTGTCCACAGTGCATAAATCTGCGTTTCAGAGTTCATGCTCGTTTCACGACTTTTTATGAGATCATGTTGACTTAAAACGAAGCGATGCCTACTCTCGCCCCGCCCATCACAGGCTGCACATGCAGAGTGGTGAACGGTGTAGCCAAATATTTTCATTTTCAAGTGTGTTTTATTTGATTACTGTAATAATCAGAGGAGGCTGAAAACTATTCGGTAATGTCACAAGAAAAAAGCAAGAATTTGAGCAAAATCAGAAAGAATTTGACATGATAATGAATTTGTAAAGTAGAAATGTTTTTGTCCCTATCCCATAAATAACAACACAAAAATACCTTGCAACCCCCTGGAGGTCCTGACCCCCAAGTTGAGAACCACATCGGCCTTTAACCGTCTAAACTGGGTTTCTATGTAAAGGACTGTGAAATCACATGTAAACGGCACATGGAGAACTTCAGGTTTAGAGAGGCTCCCTGACCTTCCTGAGGATGTGGTAGGAGATGGAGGCGTTGGCGTCGATGATGATGGTGGCCACTTTGTCGTCGCGGATCTCCTTCAGCAGGGGGGTGGGGTCCAGGCTGTCGTCCAGCATGCGCACCGAGAGCGTCTCCCTGGAGATCAGGAAGCGCCGCACCAGCTCCTCCAATCGCAGCAGGCCTGGGGGGAGGGGCCAGGAAACAGGGAGTTAGTGTGTGTGTGTGTGTGTGTGTAAATGGAAGGAATTATGAGAAAGTTTATATATATATTATCGTTTATCGTCTTTCAGTGGAATCGTATGGTGATGATATGGAGATTTTGGGATTTCGTGACACATAATCCTGCTGTCTAAACTGATGATAACAAGGAAAATTGATCTAAAAACTCTGACAAATTACTATTATTTATTTACATTTTTTAGGTATTGTACCTGTCCAACTGGTTTCAGTATGTCTTGTCTGTCTGATCTTATTATGTATGCAAAGCCACTATAAATAAAACCCTTCTACACTCTGACAAAATGAGATATGGTAGGAATTTTACTTGTAAATTTCAGTTTTGTTTGACATCACACTTAACATTACCATTCTGTTCAACGGGATGAATATTCATTTGTATATTTAACATGTGATTTGGCAGACGTGAGCCACATTGTGATATATATATTGAAATCTGAAAAAAATCCTATTATCGTGATAACAGATTTTTAAACATATTGGAAGAGAATATTGGTCATTAATTTGTTTTAATTGACTCTTTTGCCACTCTTTTTGAATTTATGATTACAGTAACTATTCTGAGCATGATTAATGAGATTAGAGCTGAGAATGTAGCAGAATGACGACAGCTCCTGACATTCGGTGTATGCGTGTTATTTCCAAAGTGCCTTACAGCACCATGGGAGCACACAGTATATTATTTTTAGCTGGGCGGCCCCAGAGGGAAGTGAACCTGCGACCCTGCAGTGTTACACAGGACCACACATACTACTGCACCGCTCCTGTCCTGCTCCTGCTCCACTGGAGTTAGCAAGTAAGTAAGGAAAAGCGCTTCACATGATACAAACAACAAATTTAAATGAAAGAGCATACAGAATTCAGGTGATGCAGTAAAGTAAAAGCTAAAATGTGCTTCAATGCAAATTAGAGCAGCGCCACTAAGTGAAACAAATACAAACATCAGTAGTAAATGTAAAGTAAAAAAATAAAAACAGGATGATTAAAGCAACGCGAGTGAACATTTACCTGCCTCAACAATTAACAAGTTAAACTAAAAGCCAAAGTAAAAAGATGAGTTTTTAAGCGTTTACATTTACATGTAATTCCTGTGCTTTGTGTAGCTGTTGATACAAATAATAACATTAAAGTACTGTAATGACAAATTAATATTCTCTGTGCTACTATTCAACAATTTCCCTAATCGATAGATAGATAGATAGATAGATAGATAGATAGATACACAGTTAGATAGATAGATAGATAGATAGATAGATAGATATAAAGATAGATAGATAGATAGATAGACAGACAGTTGGATAGATAGATAGATAGATAGATAGATAGATAGATAGACAGTTGGATAGATAGATAGATAGATAGATAGATAGATAGATAGATAGATAGATAGATAGACAGTTGGATATATAGATAGATAGATAGATAGATAGATAGATAGATAGATAGATAGATAGATAGACAGACAGACAGATAGATACACAGTTAGATAGATAGATAGATAGATACACAGTTGGATAGATAGACAGACAGACAGACAGACAGACAGATAGATAGATAGATAGATAGATAGATAGATAGATAGATAGATAGATAGCTCCTCCTCTTCCTCCTTTAATGCTAATATTATTGATTTTTTTATATTTGTGGTTGTTTTCATGATGATCACTGACTGCAGGTCATAGTTTACCTAACTATTTATTTGGCACTACATCACTAGATAGATAGATAGATAGATAGATAGATAGATAGATAGAGATAAAGAGAGAGAATAAATAGCCAGAGAAAGCAGGAACAAGTGACTTTATTAATTCAGTCGTGACTTCTGCAGAGCGCCGCTGGACTTGCATCATCTCCATCTTAACATTCAGCAGCCGGACGGCCTCCGTCCCACTCCCCTCCCCCCCCCCCCCCCCCCCCCCCCCCCTTCCCCCCCCAGCCCCCCCACGTCCCTGACAGGAGCGTCGGCCATGTCTCCCCTAATCGCCGCCATAAAGCATCCGCACGGCCCTGCTGGGTTTAACTGTCCCACGCCACAACACAGACTGTTAAACACAGCCGCTAACACGCTAAACACCGAGAGAGGAGAGGAGCGCTCACACAGAGAGCGGAGCCGCCCAGTCGGGTGGAAAAAAACAGGAGAGATCGATAAAGAAAGAGCATAGGGAGAGAGAGACAAAAGGGAGGGGAGGAAGGAAACAGCGGTGAAGGATGGAAAGAAGAGGAGAGGCATCACAGGGTTAAGAGAGCGATGTGGGGAGTAGGAGGATGGGAGGTTGTTGAAAGAGAGGAAAGAAAGAAACTGAAAGGAAAGGAGGAGGAGATGAGGGGGGAGAGGAAAGGAGGAGAGGAGAGAGGAGAGGAGAAAGGAAAGGAGGAGAGAAGTGGAGAGGGAAGGAAAGGAAAGGAGACAAGAGGAGAGAGAGTTAGGAAAGGAAAGGAGGAGAGGAGAGGGGAAAGGAAAGGAGGAGAGAAGTGGAGAGGAGAGGGAAGGAAAGGAAAGGAGACAAGAGGAGAGAGAGTTAGGAAAGGAAAGGAGGAGAGGAGAGAGGAGAGGAGAGGAGAGGGGAAAGGAAAGGAGGAGAGAAGTGGAGAGGAGAGGGAGTTAGGAAAGGAAAGGAGACAAGAGGAGAGAAAGTTAGGAAAGGAAAGGAGGAGAGGAGAGAGGAGAGGAGAGGAGAGGGAAAGGAAAGGAGGAGAGAAGTGGAGAGGAGAGGGAGTTAGGAAAGGAAAGGAGACAAGAGGAGAGAAAGTTAGGAAAGGAAAGGAGGAGAGGAGAGAGGAGAGGAGAGGGGAAAGGAAAGGAGGAGAGAAGTGGAGAGGAGAGGGAAGAAAAGGAAAGGAGACAAGAGGAGAGAGAGTTAGGAAAGGAAAGGAGGAGAGAGGAGAGGAGAGGAGAGGAGAGGAGAGGAGAGGAGAGGGGAAAGGAAAGGAGGAGATAAGTGGAGAGGAGAGGGAGTTAGGAAAGGAAAGGAGACAAGAGGAGAGAGAGTTAGGACAGTAAAGGAGGAGAGAAGTGGAGAGGAGAGGGAGTTAGGAAAGGAAAGGAGGAGATAAGTGGAGAGGATGGGGAGTTAGGAAGGGAAAGGAGGGTAATAGAAAGGAGGAGACGAGAGGAGAGGGAGTAAGGAAAGGAAAGGAGGGGAAGGAATGGTGGAGTGGAGTGAAGTGGAGAGGAGAGGGGGTTAGGAAAGGAAAGGCATAGAAAGGAAAGGAGAGAAAAGAAAAGGAGGAGACGAAAGGAGAGGAGAGGAGAGGAGACGGGATTAGGAAAGGAAAGGAGAAGAGGGGAAAGGAGGAGAGAAGTGGAGAGGAGAGGGAGTTAGGAAAGGAAAGGAAAGGAAAGGAAAGGAAAGGAGACAAGAGGAGAGAGAGTTAGGAAAGGAAAGGGAAAAAAGAAAAGTAAAGGTAAGGAAAGGAAAGAAAAGAAAAGGAGGAGTTAAGTGGAGAGGATAGGGAGTTAGGAAAGGAAAGGAGGGAAAAGGAACGGTGGAGTGAAGTGGAGAGGAGAGGGGATTAGGAAAGGAAAGGAGGAGAGGAAGGCAGAGGAGGGAACTGAGCCCATCACTGGACGACAGGAGTGGAAAAAGAAAAGATGACATGGGACAGAAAGAGAAGATCAAATATAACCCGATTTGATCTGATGAAACGTGAATAAAAAGCACGAGAAATTCGTCAGAGAAGCAAGAAAAAAAAAAAAGAAAAAAAAATGAAGGTGTGAGCAGAGCAGAGCTGAGCTGATGTGATCTGTGCGGCAGGCGGTTATTCAGATCATGATCACAGAGTCGACCTTGGGCGAGGCCAGAGCAGCGGAGCGGAGAGCTGCAGCTCATCAGAGAGACTAATCCACTCTGCAGGGACTCTGCTAATCCACCGACCGCACCGCACCAGCCCCTGATTGACTGACTGACCGACCCAACGACTGACCCGACCACTGACTGACTGACTGACTGACTGAATGACTGATTGGCTGGCAGACACGCCGAATGACTGACTCGCTGTTGATTGGACGAGTGAGAGATTGAGCTGGTGGTTTGACTGACTGGTTCACAGCCTGATTAATGGACTGACTGGCTGGCTGGCTGATTGATAGGTGAGTTTTGTTAACTGGCTGAGTGACAAATCCGATTTCCAGGCCCTGAAACTTCAGCTAAGCCTGATGGACGGAAAGGAAAGGAAAGGAAAGGAGAGGAGAGGAGAGGAGAGGAAAGGAGAGGAGAGGGAAAGGAAATGAGAGGAAAGGAGAGGAGAGGAGAGGAAAGGAGAGGAGAGGAAAGGAGAGGAGAGGAGAGGAAAGGAGAGGTTAGGAGAGGAAAGAAAAGGAGAGGAGAGGGGAGGAGAGGTTAGGAGAGGAGAGGAAAGAAAAGGAGAGGAGAGGAGAGGAAAGAAAAGGAGAGGTTAGGAGAGGAGAGGAGAGGAGAGGAAAGAAAAGGAGAGGAGAAGAGAGGTAAAGAAAGGAAGGAGAGGAAAGAAAAGGAGAGGAGAGGAGAGGAAAGGAAAGGAAAGGAATGAAAAGGAGAGGAGAGGAGAGGAAGGGAAAGGAGAGGCAAGGAAAGGAAAGGTGATAAGTGTAGAGGGACTTAGGAAAGTATGGAATGGAAAACAGCAGAGAAGAGAGAGTTAGGAAAGGAAAGGAAAGGAAAGGAAAGGAAAGGAGGAGAGGGAGTTAGGAGAGGAGTTAAAGCTGCAGTAGGGAATCTTTTATGGATTAACATTTATTTAGAAGTAAGCAAAATAAATCACAGTGTTTGGTGGCCAAAGACGAGCAGGATAACATGTCAGAGTCTCAGAACGACCCTGTTCCTCTGCTGTTCTCATTTCAAAGTGAAATGTGTGGAAACCCATCCGACCAATGAGGAAGAAGTCTGAGGCAGAGGGCGTGGCTTCGGCCTGTCAATCACTCCTCCTGTCACTCGTGGGAGGTGTAACGTTCCATGTGTTGTGTTTGATCTCTCTCCTCCTGAACGTACCTACAGCAGCTTTACTGTATTTTTGTATTTGGTTCGTTTAGGTTCACACTGCTCACTTACAAGTGAACCAGGAGCTTGTAAACAAAAGTCACATGACTCACATGTTGCTCGTTTATTGGACAGAGTTTTGGTCACATGTCATCCTGCCAGGTTAGAGAGTCAAAACAAATCTGACTCCAGCTCCTATAACTTTATCTCAGCATGATGGACTCGTCTGTCTCTTCTTCTGTGGTGTTCATACCAGTTCAGAACACATGAAGAAACAACTGAATATGAGCATTAGTCCAGACTTCACTTTGTTCTGCTAGGCTTTCCAAGCATGAGGAACCGCATCTGTCTCCTTCTACCCATAATCCCTTGTGTTTTGGGTTGGTTTCCTGTAGTTGGTTGGATTATGTTCTCATTCCTAACAAACCACACCACAGTTCTCTTGTTAGAGGACTGAGACTCTTGGTGCCGTTATCAGACGGCATCGTTCTCACCTGGACAAATGAGCCGAACTCAGGGCGTTTTCACACCTGCGCTTTTAGTCCGGTTAAATCGGACTCTGGTTCGTTTCCCCCCTTGGTGCGATTCGTTTGGTCAGGTGTGAACACAGTAATCGCACTCGGGCGCGGACCAAAACAACCGCACCCAGACCCTTTAGAGGAGGCGGTCTCGGTCCGGTCCCGAACGAACTCTGGAGCGGTTCGTTTGTGGTGGGAACGTGATCCGACCTCGATCCGACCCAACTACCAGGTGTACTCAATTTACCCCGCAAGGTTGAGCTAAACGGCTCCTGTAGCCAGGTACAGCAGGTATAGCAGGTACAGCAGGTACAGCAGGTACAGCAGGTACAGCAGGTACAGCAGGTACAGCAGGTACAGCAGGTACAGCAGGTACAGCAGGTATAGCAGGTATAGCATTTTCAAGATGTTTCCTCGAAGTGCATTCTGCATTCTGCTGGTACAGTGTTGCCTGGTATATTGCCCAGATAATTACAACAGTTATGAGCAAATGCCAACTCTGCTGTTGCTCCATGTTGCATAGCAATGTGCACTAGTCCAGAACACAGGACCTTCTTCCTGTATTTACTTTCTTGCTCCCGCCCCAGACACATCTGACCAATAAGCGGAGTGAACGTTCTCACCTGGTTTGTAGTGATGCATTTTGGTTCGCTTGGATTTTTCTCCGTGTGAAAAGAAACCGAACCAAGGGGGAAAACGCTCCAAGTTTACAAACTCATCAACTGATTCGGACCAGAGCAAACGAACTATAGGTGTGAAAACGCCCTAAAGGAGGAAACGCTTCAGAGTTTGAATAAACTGCTTCAAAACTCTCCCTTGACGCTCCCTCACTCTCCCTCATCAGCCACGCTCAGCCACTCGGCACTTCTTGAAGTATCTCTACTTCCAGTCGAGCAACCTTGAGCGTTTGAACTTCCAGAGGCAGAGCGGATAAACATGAATAATCAAACCGGGAGCTAGCAGCAAGGCTAATAAAGTCTGCGGGCCAGGAGAGCGCCAGAGCCCCGCCGTAAAAAGACGGATGGCGCCGCTTTAAACCAGCAGCAGAGAACGCTGAAACGCTTTCAGCCTTGAACCGGACGAGGTTCACGCTGTAAGTATCGAACTGAGGAAATAAAGAGACGTGGAGGGGAAAATAGAGAGGAGGGACAACGCTGAGCAAAGCAGAGAGGATAGAGATATACACACACACACACACACACACACACAGACACACTCAGCTGGCAGGCAGGCAGGTGGACTCACACTCGGCCTTGGCGCAGATGAGGCTGGCGGTGGGGTAGCTGAAGGAGCGCAGGATGGCTCCGATGGCCAGGCTCAGGTCCTCGTTGCTCGGGTAGAGCGTCACCGAGGCGAAGCGCAGGTACGGCAGCTTGGGGGTCTCCTCAGGACCGATCTTCACATGGGGGATCTGGAGGGGGGGGGGGGGGGGGAAGGAGAGAAGGAGGGAGGGAGGGAAAGAGGGAGGGCAGAGGGGAAGGTCAGAACCTCTTCCTGTTTTGTGCCGTAAAGCGATCCAGCAGATTTCCCTCCAGATGGAGAAACAATGGAGGATGCAGAGTGGAGGCTGATAGAGGCTGACAGGCTGACCACTGATGGTCTGCTTTGTTTACAGTAATTAAACTAATGTCTCAAAATTAATATACTGATGGTTTATTGATGTTGAAGGAGGTGATGAATCTGTGTGGAGGTTCTTGCTTCCCCTAAAGCAACAAGTTTTAAGTTTTATTCATTCCTCTGTCTCTATCACCCTCCCACACACACACACACACACACACACACACACACATATGCACGCACAAATGCATATACAGTTATGTGTGTAGGCAGGCACACACCAAGGTTATTATCGTCAACGAAATAACGAAAACTAGGTGTGAAAAAACATTTTTGTTAACTGAAATAAAAATAAAAACGAGGCTTTACAAAAAAACGATAACTGACTGAAACTGTATTGTGTGTTTACAAAACTAACTAAAATAAACTAAAATTATAGAGAAAATGCCTTTAGTTTTCATCTTTGTCAATTTATTTCATACATAAGCCTAGTATTTTGAATTTTTGAATCTCGCCCCTGACAAATACCCCATATTACAAAAAAGACTAAAACACTGAAACTAATAAAAACTAAACTAAAACTAAGCATTTTCAAAAAATAAAAACTAAACTAAAGTAGCAAACCCGCTTTAAATCCTAATTAAAACTAAACTGAAATTGAAAACAAAAAGTCAAAATGAAATAAAAATAAAAACTAATGAAAAATGCAAAACTATAATAACCTTGGCACACACACACACACACACATACAGGTCACACACATACATCAGCGATACCCTTTTCAGCATTTTTTAAGACTTCTTCCCATCTGTCTCCATAATTCCCCACTCACTAACCTACTTCACATACAGTATATACTACCACACACACACACACACACCCATACTACACACACACACACACTTACAAAGACACACACACACACACAGTTAATATGATCCACAGCTCTGGATCCACAAGGTGACTCCCTGTATCCAGGCTAATATGTGAGGTTTGCGGTGCAGCTGTAAGGCTTGATGGATGCTCTGCAACACTGGAGGCATATTGCAGTGATAACTCACTCAGGTGTGAGCGAGTCTGCAAAGAAACCCACTTTAACGCCTAATTTAAACTAGTACTGAGTCTTATAAAGTCTTTGTTTTCTTACAACTGAGAAACCCTGCCAGTGGAGAGAGAGAGAGATCATTCCACTTGCTGTAAGATCATGTGTCATCGTCTTGAAACAGGCGGAGCGATCTTTCAGGTTATTGCCTCTGGAGTCAAAAACAGTCCTGAAACTTGTGGTGAAATTGCATCATCAACAGGTGAAAGTATTTCTCACCAGCCGGCAGAGTTTTCACTCTCACTTCAGTTTCACTGTCACAAGCCAAGAATGAAAGAAGGATGAAGGAAAAATGTCTCAGTGACATGCTGAGGAGGAGGAGGATGTGTTTTGAAGGAGCAGATCAGCCTTGATTTATTTCCTCATCTAATGCCTTTTGTCTGTCTTAATACTGCTTTTTTTTTCAGGGAATGCCTGTCTTAACACTGTTTTTTGGAAGGTTGAATAAACGCCAACATGCTTCACATTCACACATTTACTCACATTTCACTCTGCCCATTACTTCAACAGTTGGCTGAAGAGTTGCTCTACTACAGCAGTGCCTTGCTCAACAGCACCTCGGCAGTATGTGTTTTTTACCATTTTCACAGATTTTCCCATCTTATCCAGAACCGACAACTTTCCAACTAGCAGGCTTTAATTTTCATCACACACTGAAGAAGGTTTTACATGTTCATTTTCCAGCATCTCTCTGAGCCTTACCAAGAACAGGTTGTGTCTGTCGCCGTGTCTTTAAGCCTCATTAATATTAACGACCCCTCTGTTCCGATTGGCTAACCGTTTCGAGAGTGAAACGTGAGACGCCGCGGCCCGGCGGCTACAGGTAGGGAAAACTCTCCGGTAATAAACAATGACAACCGCTCAACCGCTTTGAAAAAAAACACTTTGTTAGTCTATTATTTCTTACAGAAATGATAATGAGCGAACCTTTGTGACGCCACAAAGTTACGGAAGTCCAAACGGCTCGTTTAGAGGCTCACTTTTCTAATATGGATTGTGTGGATTTAGTTGGTGACCGTGTGTTTTGATACTTTCACCATGTTTAGATAGACCATCCAACTCCTTTATCATCACAGAGGCAAGGGGAGTCCTGTTTTACACCATATGGGACCTTTAACAAATTTTGAGTCTCTAATATTTTTTTGGGAGTGTGGACCTTGGTTCTATATCCTGTAGTTTATAGAACTGTTGAAGTTGGGTGAGCGCTGCTGTTATATTCCCTACTTGTAATTTTGTAATTTTGAGGCTTCCACAGACAGCAGCTGAAACTATTTCCAAGCGAGCCACCCGCCCCTCTACCCCTCTACCATCAAATAAAAGCCTTCCTCTCCCTAAACCTGGTTTACACCGTTGGCCATTTTTGAACAGTTGCTCCCTGCGTTCTGTCCCGCCCCAACATCCTGTGTCAAACAGAAATATGTGAAATTACAGAAGCAAGATGCTCTCAAAATGCTGTTTCACTGTGACTTTAAAGGTCCTCGTTCACATCAGCTTTTGTGATCCGCCAAAAAAACTGACAATATCCTGTATATCATGTATTTCAATACCTGGATTGGAGTGCAGTGCGTGAAAATATCACAACCCAGTCTGCCAAAAAAGGTGAAACTAGTTGGAACTTTTGACAGAGCTTCAGGTAAATCAGTCATCCGCTAACAGACTTTCCATCAGCCAATGAAATCTGTAACAGACTGCATCAAAAAGTTTGGAGCCCCGCCCACAAGAACGCAACTCAGGTGGTTTCAACACATATAGGCCTACTTGTCTGTGAATTTGACATGTGTCCCGTGTGTGCCTTAGTCTCTAGAGAGTCATTTCAGAGACACTGGGAGCTTTTTAAAGTGGGTCAGTTTGGAGATAGGAAAACAAAAAAAACCTGACAGTGTTGGTGCTATCCTTTAAGTTGGAGAATTAATCACATCTATAATGAGTGAGAAATGGAGCCAGAGGCCAAATATCTTATCTGATACGAGCGTTCAAACCCCCGGCCCGTACCTGTGGAGACCGGAGTGTCAGAACGCAATTAGCTCAGCCGGGCTTTGCTCAGATCTACAGAGCTTAACTTTAAATCTAGGCAGAGAATCCAAGGCTTCCAGTCATATCAGACCTGTCAGGCCGGCTAACGGGGATACGAAGACGGTTAGGGGCTTAAGGTTTAAAGGGCCTGGAGATGGAGTCATATATTCACTGTCTCCCTCACACACACACACACACACTCAAATGCACTGTGTCAAACCGAGGCATAATATTGGCTCAATAGACTTTGGATCCTTGAAAAATCCATGAAGACAGCTTTGACTGCTGCCGCCTCCTAAGTGAAGCGTTTGACTGTCGCCGCCTTTCAAGTGTCAGGCCAGACGCTTCAACACTCTCACATATTCAAATATTCACCACATGCAAATGAAAACTTAATTTCCAAAGCGCTGGGTATGCAATTAAGAAAAAAAGGTTAGTCATTATATATTTCCAAAATACCAAAACAATCTTTTTTATCAGCCAAGGTCTAAAGACAGCTACTACCAATGAAAAGGTAGCATCATTTGATTTAATTTTGCAGTCAGCAATCAGTTTGGAAAAGTAGTTATCACTTGTTTTAAAAAAAAGTCGATATTTCAGTTGCTATGTATTGTATGTTGTTGTTTTTTCTACTGTACTACTATAATATGACACTGTCACTCACAAGCGCTTTAACATTATTGTCAATTTGTGTAAAAAATCAATAAACAAAGTTCATAAAAAAAAAAGTCGATATTTCATTTTGGAACAAAACATAGTAGTAATAGTTGTAGTAGTAGTAGTAGTAGCAGTAGTAGTAGTAGTAGTAGTAGTAGTAGTAGTAGCAGTAGCAGTAGCAGTAGTAGCGGTAGTAGTAGCAGTAGTAGTAGTAGTAGTAGAAGTAGCAGCACTAGTAATGGTAGCAGTAGTAGCAGTAATAGTAGTGGTAGTAGTAGTAGTAATAGCACTAATTATAGTAGTAATAGTAGTAATAGTAGCAGTAGTAGTAGAAGTTGCAGTAGTAGCAGTAATAGTAGTGGTAGTAATAGCATTAATTGTAGTAGTAATAGTAGTAGTAGCAGTAGCAGTAGTAGTATAAGTAGCAGTAGGACTAGTAACAGTAATAGTAGTGGTAGTAGTAGTAGTAGTAATAGCAGTAATAGTAGTAGTAGTAATAGCAGTGGTTGTAGTAGTAGTTATAGTAGTCATAGTAGCAGCAGTATAAGGAGTAACAGTACTATCAATAGTCGTAGCAGTAGTAGTGATAATGGCAGTGGTAATAATAGTGGCTGTAGTATTAGTAGTAGTAGTAGCAGTAGCTAATAGTAACAGTAGTAATAGCCCAAACAGTAGTAGCTAGTGTCACTCCAGCTTGAGTGTGAGTCAGAGGTTTTTACAGCGCAGCAGGTGTTTCTGCTCTTACCTGACTTCATTATGACATTATTATTGTTAATAGACGGATCAGCGGTGAATGTGACTCACCTCTTTCTCCCCACAGATGTGACTGACAGTGGAGCCTGAGGCCGGGCTGGAGGCGGGGCCAATCACTGAGACCACGCCCTTCGGCAGGATCTGACACACTGAGAGAGAGAGAGAGAGAGAGAGAGAGAGAGAGAGAGAGAGAGAGACACACACAGAGAGAGAGAGAGGCTGGTATTAGAAGTGATAGTGAATTTCCCAGCTGGTGGTGCAGGCGGAGTCTAAAAGTTGGACAGGCTCCAGCTCTTCTTCTGTGTCTCTGTCCTCTTCCCGGGTGCCATCAGTCAAACGAGGCGTCCGGCCCGGGACGCCGCTGATTAATTACAGCCTCGGCGGCCATTTGGATTCACGCTTCGCCCGCCGTTGATTAGCGCTCTAATTCTGCCGGTGACAAAGAGGGAGCAGCAGCGGGATGCGAGATGAGCCGACAGCAGAGGGCACGCATGTGTGAAGCCGGATTTACGACTTTATCCCGGAGAGGCGGGTTTCAATCACGCTGCCGCCGTGACCCAGGAGTCTGCAGGTTTTCATCACAACCAATCACTGCAGGAGCTGGTTTCACTGATTAAGGGTGCGATCACACGCCTAGAGCCGAGAGTTTCCTTTGATCCAAACTGTAGTGGAAAAGTTGAAGTTCGCTTGCTTGGTTTGTTAAGCTTCACACGGGCCAATTACAAGCAAACCAAGCTTGTAAACAAAAGTCACATGACTCACGATCAGTGTTGGGGTCGTAACTAGTTGCTAGGGATGGGACGATATATCGAAATTCAATATATCACAATACAAAAATGTGACAATCCGTATGTTGTGTCAGGAACATGAATGGTGATATCAGCTCCATGTTATTCTGCTGTAGTAATCACTAATGAGACTCTTGACCATCACAGTTTCACAAGCTCTCCATCCAAATTATATTATTGTCACTTTGTAATGACATTTTTAAATTGTTGTTTACATTCTAGCAGCCAATGACATCGCTGGAAAGATCTGTGTCTCAGAAAAAGTCAGACTTTGTTGTCGCTGAACTTTAATTTATTACATCGTATCGTGGTTGGATTGAATCGTGAACCGTCCCATCCCTACTTATTACTTTTCTCAATGAATTACTCTACTTATTACTCCCCAAGAAAAGTAATTAGTTACTCTACTCGTTGTATTTCTTTTGCGTTCCACCCTAAAAGGATTGTGCTAGGCTTACTTCTGTTCACTGGACCGATAAATACTGTAGAGCGAAACCTCATTACGGCAGAAGAATCTAAATAATGACAGACACAAAAGGTTTTTGATAAAGACAGAGCCTACAGCCTTGAATTCTGACTTTGTTGGCTCGCTCTGCTATAATTCTGATATTTCCCACATGACCTGAAGGCAGCAGAAGACGAGGGGAATCTTTCATAGATATTACACCAATAAAGAGGTTAAAGAGGCTGAAGAATGGAACGCAAGTAACGAGCGATCTGTTAGATCAGTAACTGTGATGTGATTACTGAAACTGGAACAGTAATGCCAGACTTTACTCTGTTTAGGGCTGAACAATTAATCAAAATTTTATTGAAATCGCAATATGGCCTGCTGCAATTTTCAAATCGCAGGAGGCGCAATATTTGTTGAAGGCGAAATGTGTCAAAATACCATTTTAAATTAAATATTGTGGTGCTGCAGAGATGTCCTGGCCTACACATCATATTCTACAGACTTCAGAAAACATCTTTGTTTGGTACAGATCCCCACAAAAATCACACCATAATCATTTTAATATGTTTTTCAATGAAAATGAGAATAATGATGCAAAAAGTATCATTCCCTCTAATATCGCAAATCATATCACAATTGTAATATCAGTCAAAATAGTCGCAATTAGATATTTTTTCAAAATCGTTCAGCCCTAACTCTGTTACAGGAAAAAGTAATGTGATTACAGTGTTACCAACACCGCTCGCAAACAGCTTGTTTATTGGACAGAGTTTTGGAAGCCAGGTTAGAGAGCTTGGGGATGGTGGGGGTTCAAATCAAATCTGATTCCAGTCCCTGCATGATGGACTTGTCCTCACTCTTTGCTGTAATTGACCTTCACTGGAGTTCACACCAGTTAAACCCAAACTGCCATTTAACCTGTTGAATCTGCATTTGCAAATCACAAGACAAGCCCGTCCGGTCACGTTTGCTTACAGCTTTTTGAGACAGACTTTGCAGCGAGTTTCTGCTTTTATTTATTATTGAAACAAAACTGGAAACGGACAACATTTGTGTGTGTGTGTGTGTGTGTGGAATGAGAGCAAGGTAGAGAGAGAGAGAGAGAGAGAGAGAGAGAGAGAGAGAGGGAAAGATGAGCAGAGAGAGTGAGAGATAATGAGGAGAGAGAAAATAGAGAGAACAAACCAGAGGGGTGAAAAGAGAGAGAGTGAGGATGGACAAAGAGAGACAATATAGAGTAGTGTGTGTGTGTGTGTGAGAGAGAGAGAAAGAAAGAGAGAGAGAGGGACAGAAAGGAAGAGAGAGAAGCAGTGAGTGTCTCCCTGTGTGTGCATGTGCATATAAATGTGTATATTTTGTGCTTGTGTATGCATACGAGTGAGAAAGTGAGTGTGTGTGTGTGTGTCTTGTACCGTACATTTGTGCCTGCTTCTCAGTGTGTATCCTCATCTGTGTGTGTGTGTATATGTGTGTGTGTGTGTGCCTGGATGCCCGTGCTTTGCTCTGACAGAAAATATTAACTCCCACTCCATCGGGAAGTCTCTCTTTTTTGCGCCGGCTGGCAGTTTGCAATCAATAAGCATCTTCTGTAGCTGCTCATGCATAATCCTGTCACCGCTCCAGCCCGTTTGACCCGGCTTGACCCCGCCGCCACGCACGCTGAATCTGTAAAAAAAAAAAAAAAAAAAAAAAAAAAAAACGGCCCGAGTCTCTGCCCATCCATCCATTTACCCATCTATCTATCTATCCGCCTCGTATTTTAAGCAGGCGTTCATTACCCAGAAGCACCCGGCTGCTCGTCGGGGCGGCGCCGAACATGTGTGGTATTTACAGGAGCCGCTCGCACCTCGCCGCTGACCCGCCTTGTTAAATAAAGGTTGGCGCTTTATTGCTCCGGCCCGCTTTCTGACGCCGGGCGCTTACTCGTGTTTGCCTTCGCTCAAATGTCAGGTTTGAGTTCAGATTCAGACGGAGGTGTGGTGCGTAGACACTTTTTTTTTAGCACTTCCAGGTAACACCAAGAATGATTTTTACATTGAAATTTAGATTGTTTTGGAAAGTATTTTTTGTGGTCATAGGGTAAAACAAAAACCACTATAAAAATAATGAATTAATTCCCAATCTTTCCTCTTTCTCTCTACTTTGAAATATGTAATAAAGGCGAAAATGCCCAAAAAGAAATAAGCTTTTAAAAAAAATGATTAGAAGAGAACAAGAAAGCACTGGAAAAGCTGTCTTTCAGGCTTATGAATAATGTAGACCTTTACATGCTGAAATGGAATAATTGGGAAACCCACATTAAGGGCCCTGATGGAAGTTCGTAAGTTCATTGTGTACCATTGCAAAAACATGTTGTTTTTTTTTTTTTTATCGTTGTTTTTTTGTTACTATTTAAGTTTTGTTTGCACTGCAAATATTTTCTCATGCCTCCCTTTCTCTCATTAGATATAAGTCTACTTTATTCAGTGCATTATCTTTTTAAGGGGGTTGTTCTCAAGTACTGTTTATGTATTGTTTTGTCTTTGTATTGCATTGGTGTTTACATTGCGTATGTTGTATGTGGCTTCTTTAAAAAAAACAAAAAAAAACTATAAATCTTAAAAAAAAAAAAGAACATCAACCCCTTTCAAATGAACCTTCACTCAAAGACCATCGAATTGAACTTGCCTCTTTTCTGTCTGGTTGTTTGTTTGTTGGTTTGTTTTCTCTTTTTCGTTTTGTTTTGATTATGTCTGATTATTTTGCGACTCTGTTACCTTGTTCTGTCCTGTCTTCCAACACCATGTTTTGTATTGTGTTACACTTGTACTGTTATCACTTTATTGCACAAATAAAAAAAAAAAAAAAAAAATGAGAAGAGAACAAGAAAAAGAAGATAAAGAAGACTCTGAGCAGGAGGAGCGACTCACTGGTGTCGGTGGTGTCGTACTGGGAGTCCTTCAGCAGCTCGTAGATGTCCACCTCCACGCGGGCCTGGGAGGAACCCTCCATCAAACTGTTGATGTTCTCCCTCGCCAGGGCCAGCGCCAGGCGCTCGCCACGCCCGCACGCCGACTGGTCGTCCAAAATGGCCGCTGGAAAAGGGAGAGGAAAAAGGAGAGAAGAGAGATTAGAAAATAGGGAGAGAGACTGCCAAGATGAGAGAATAATAATTAGTTTGATAAATATACTGGAATTTGTTTTGGCGATGCTGGTTCAGACACATATAATATTATAATGAGCTGATAAACTTGGCTGTGGGAAAAACAGGACCTTACATACAGTGTTAGAGATGATGTAAGACCTATGAAAGACAGTAGAGGATAAACATCACACTGCAAACACATCTGTGACTACAAACAAACAAAACACATATCACACAATAATAACTAAACCGTAGTCAAACAGGATCTGCAACCCCATTTATACCTGGTATTAAAATAATGATAATAATAATAATAATAATAATAATAATAATAGTACCAATAACACTCATCATCATTATCATCATCATTATCATCATAATCATAACAAACTTTATTTGTATAGCACTTTCTACAAAGTGCTTTCCATAAAAATAAAAACAATACACACCAAGAGTCAACAAGAATCAAAGCAGTGCTTACAGAAATATAAAACAATAAAAGTAGACAAAATAAAACAGTAAAAACAATAAAAATCTGGATATCTTATCTGGATAAGGAAAAACGCATGTTAATTCAAGATGTAAACACACACAGAACGCAGTGTGACAAAGCCCCGCCCACAAGATATAAACATCATATGACTCGCTCTGAAGTTTGCCGTCCAATCAGCTTCACCGAAGGACTCCGGCTCCTTTCTGTTCTCTGCCTCATGTGAAAGACTCAGAAGAGACGAGCCTTTCTGCATCAAATGAGAAGTGAATCCAGGCTGTGCAGTGTCACGTCTAATGACCGGACTTCCGCCATGTTTGTTTTTGTTAAAGCCTCCTCCCCACCTTCTCATCTGCTTTGCATAGTGCGCATGAAAAATGAGGTCTGACCACAATTTAGACATAATGCAGACCACAGGAACGCATATAAATACGAGGTGTAAATGCAAAAGGCGGCGATAGGATTGTTCATCATCCGGATACATATTGCATTTTAACACCAGGTGTAAATGGATGTTTGTTTCAGTCTGCTTGGCGTGCCAGATGGGTGGGCTCGGTGAGATAAAGTGAAACAGTCTCACCCCACTGACAGATTTTTTCACTCGTAGAAAAACAAATAGAAGGTTTTCAGACTCAGCACTAGATTAAATGACTTGTTAAGCAGAAGTGGAAAGTAACTAAGTACATACATACATAACTAAGTACTGTACTTAAGTACAATTTTGAGATACTTGTACTTTACTTGAGCATTTCCATTTGATGCTGCTTTATACTTTCACTCCACTACATTTCAGAGGGAAATATTGTACTTTCTACTCCACTACATTTATTTGACAGCTTTAGTGTGTAGTCGGGTCACATTTCAGATGTCTATGAGTTGTTAACAGCTCCACCAAATAGTGATTTTTCCCTCTAAACCTCACATGGTTTCATTTCAATAAATGTTCAAATGATCCAATATTTCAGCAAAAATCAAAGATTAGAGAAAAAGTCCAAAAACTGAAAACAGATTTGTTTATCAGAACTTTCTTTTTTCTTTCTTTCCTCTCCCATTAATCTTCTCACAACCCCTCAGATTTATCTGGTGACCCTTTGGAGGGGCCCGACCCCTAGGTTGGGAACCACTGGACTAAACTAGCTAACTGTATATAAAGTAGTTCAAACTAGCTCCACCTCCAGCAGCTACAACAGTAACATGCTGCTTACACACTGATGCTTCAGTATTAATAATCTAATGATGTCATGTATAATAAAATATCAGTCAGAGGGACCAAACCACTACTTTTACTTTAATACTTTAACTACATTTTGCTGCTAATACTTATGTACTTTTACTTAAGTAGGATTTTTCATGCAGGACTTTTACTTGTAATGGAGTATTTTTACATTGCTCTATTTGTACTTTTACTTTAGTAAAGGATCAGAGTACTTCTTCCACCACTGTTGTTAAGATTATGATCGGAGTCAGCCGGGTGTAAACACAACCCGTACGGTGTGTTTGTATTAGAGAGACATTGGGGGCCCTCGTGGTAGAGAGCGCCATCACCGCGGGTAGAGGCATCACCGCCGCCTCCTGCCAGGATAACGCACCCAAAAATAGATCCTCCGATCCTCGTCCCCTGCAACCAACGAGAAACCGGATGTTTGATAGCGGCGCGGGGTTCACAGCAGCTGCGAAACACACGGCTGCGGCAAAAAATCCACTTGTCATCATTTCTATTTCCTCCTACGAGAGACGGCATAGGAAAAAAGTAACTACAAGGCTGTACAGTAACACCTGCCATGTTTATTTTTTGCCTCCCCGCCCCGCCTGCTTTGCATAGCGTGCACCGTGTGAAAAAAAAAAAATAAAAAAATAAAAACACGCGACCCGATCACAAACGCGGACAGAATGCAAACGACGAGAACGCACACAAAATACCAGATAGTTCCATTATTCAGATGACATATCCAGACGCAGATCGCTTTTTTTAATGCCAGAGGTGAACAAATGTTTGTTTCTGACGGCTTCAGTCTACCAGATGGGTGGGTTTGGGCGAGATAAAGTGAAACAGTCTCACACCGCACTGACAGATTTTTTTTCACTTGGTAAAAAGAAAAGTAGAAGATTTACTGACTCAACCCTAGATTAAACGTCTTGTTACGACGGGCGTGTTTTTTTTTTTTTTTAGCGTAATTAATCCTCCCCCTATTTTCCCGGGCGATAAAACCCTGGACACAACACGCCTCATGAAAAAAAAAACAGACCGAACAGGCTGTGGAGAGTCTCGCTGCTGGGTTTATGTTGGGTTTGATTTGTGTTTCGTAAATAATTAAAGACTCTCGGGGTGAACTGGGAGGCTATTTCTCGTGTCCGCCACCTTAGAGTAAAAAAGACAGTCGGGCTTTTTTGTCGTTTAGGAGAATACAGAGCGCCAGATGGTTCGCCCAATCACAGTAAAAAATGACATCTCATCTGACTCCTGTCCTGATGTGGTAAAACCTCTCGCAAACGGTACTCCAAAGGGATAAAAATACAAAGAATTTGACTGAGGTCTGATTATAACCAAGAGGACGGATTGCATTTGAATCCTCTGAGCTACCTACATTCCCCAGGGAGGTCACAAGCATTTTTCTTTATTGTGCTTAGCGCTCTGTACTGCGCTGAAAAATGTGCTTCCTCTTATCGGAAAACTCCAGAAGATTTTTTTTTTTGGAGACCTAAATGGGTAAAATCTAGCTCCGCGCTACAGCGACCATCTCACCTGAAGAGGGGAGATGAGAGGCCGGATAAAAGCTTGTAGCCGGCTGGAGAGCCTCAGCACTGTTTAGACACTATCTCTGTTTACACACTATCCGGTACCTCTGGGTCACCGACCACACGCCGGACGGGTATTCACTATGAACGCTGCTGGAGAGAGAGAGAGAGAGAGAGAGAGAGACGGAAAGATAAGGAGGAGATAAGAGGGAGACTAAAGGGGCGGCAATGCTGATCCGATGTGTCCGTCTTAGAGGTCTGCACGGGCCTGGAAATGAAGCCCGACCTGAAACTAAGCCCGACTGTAACACTACATTTGAAGTAGGGCTGGGCAATATATCGATATTATATCGATATCACGATATGAGACTAGATATCGTCTTAGATTTTGGATATCGTAATATCGTGATATGGCATAAGTGTTGTCTTTTCCTGGTTTTAAAGGCTGCATTACAGTAAAGTGATGTCATTTCCTGAACTTACCAGACTGTTCTAGCTGTTCTATTATTTGCCTTTTCCCACTTAGTCATTATATCCACATTACTGATGATTATTTATCAAAAATCTCATTGTGTAAATATTTTGTGAAAGCACCAATAGTCATCCCTACAATATTGTCGCAATATCGATATTGAGGTATTTGGTCAAAAATACTGTGATATTTGATTTTGTCCATATCGCCCAGCCCTACTTACAACTGAACATTCAGCCCACTTCATAGAAAATACCAAGATATATATCGTGTATCGCCATTCAGCCTAAAAATACCGAGATATGATTTTTGGTCCATATCGCCCAGCCCTGATTTGAAGCCCAAACCCGACCCGAAACCCGAAATCAAAACGTTCCTATTTGAAAGTCATAGCCTCGTGGCCTCATGTATTTTTTGGTCATTCTATTTTCTTTTCAGAAACAGAAATTTTTAAAAATCCACATCAAAATCCACAAATGAAAAACGGAAATAGAAGGCCTTTTCCATTTTGCTGGTCAGAAACGGCAGATACTACGACATTTATAAAGGACTTGATTTTCCCTTTATCATTTGTAAAACAGAAAATGAAGTAGTAAAACAACAAGTGCAAATTCACAATAGCTGCAGAGCGAGCCATAGAGCTGCTGGTCGAAGCTAAAAATGAAAAAAGCCCATTTTGGTGCTGTAGCCGCTGTGCGTCTTTCAGCACCAGAGAGAGAGAGAGAGAGAGAGAGAGAGAGAGAGAGAGAGAGAGAGAGAGAGAGAGCTCAGCAGAGGGAGGGGGGCTGTGTGTGTCCAGCCTGTGTGACACAGAGCTTCAGGAGAAAGACATTGTGCTTTTTTCCACGCATGAAAAAAAAAACCAACCGAGCCCGAATTATTTATTTGAAAACCAAGCCCGACTCGGCCAATACAGTCTCGGGTCCCGTCGGGTTCGGGTCGGGTTGCAGACCTCTAGTCCGTCTCTGTTGTCCGGACCGGGCTGATGACTGTCTCCGTCTGTCAAAACGGCAAAACCCAACTGTCTTTTTTTTAAGGGCGGACAGGAGAAATTGCCTTCTAGTTCACCCGAGAGTCTTTAATTATTCACGAAGCGCAAATCAAATCCAACATGAACCCGGCAGCACCGGCGCTGAGGAGTCTCTGCAGCCTGCTCAGTCTGTTTTTTCAGGAGGAGTACGCTAAACGGACGGTGACGGATTTGTCACCGGCCGTTTAGCCAATTAGGAGTTCCTGTGTTTCTTTGAGGGAAAATGGTAGCGAACAATCAGGTGATGCAGTGAACGCCATCCAGTTGTACGACTCGTTATCAAAGGATTACAGAAACAAAGAGAAAACGGAGAAAGCCTGATATAACGTTGGGATGACTGTTGGTTTTCCAGGTCAGTTTTTAGTGAATTTATAATCTGTGTCTTCTTTTTTTCTGTGAAGCAACGCCGCTATGAGAAAAATATTTCTTGACATGTTTTCTCCTTCCTGTACTCCTGCCTCTCCCTCCATGTTGACGTTCCAAAACAACCCAACGGACAGAAAACTATCCGTCAAAAAATTCTGGGACAAGTCTTGCATTAACTTTTTGGAGTGCCGCCATTCCCTTGTTTTTCCTTTATGTGAGCAGCTCTTGGCGGAGCAGCCAGCCAGAAGTCTATACAAAGAGGGACACGCCATATGTTCTTCACCATCTCACTACTGTTTTCCACCTCGCTGCCAAGGGACGAGGAAATAACCGATACACAGGAGGACAGCCTGGGGAGCCTCAGCATTACGGCCCATAACACCCCCCTCCAAAACAGCCGTCATCCAACTCATGCTGGATTGGTTTTAATTCTGTGCATTTAAAATGAAATAGCTGGGGGCAGGAACGTCTCCTATAGGGCCGTCTCCGTCTGGAGAGCCAGATAATGTCACAGTGTTCAAGTTAAACACAGCCTACATCCTACCGTAAAGAAATACACCACGTTTTTGGGAGATTGGCCCGTTGGTTAATTTACCCGTTAAATGATGACACAATAGACACCAAAATCATCCATGTATCTCTGGGAGATTGTTGTCTCCGGTGCTCCATGCTAACGCTTTAGCATACACTGTGTTGAGTGATACTAGGCTCCATGCTAATTGATAGTAGCCACTACAGTTATCTCAAAAGAGACAAAATGAGAACTTGTAGCAGCTCTAAAGCTAAATGGTAAATAATCTTAATATGTGGCCAAATCTGGCAGTTTTGTGTAGGAGATTGGTAAAATTTATATGAAATCTGATACAAAATTCTGTTTTGAACTACTAGGGACTACTTTCCCTGTTTCCATAGGAAGTGAAGGTGGTGGTGATGGGAGACGGTGTACAGCTAAAAATCACAAAAAATCATGAATCGTCATTGCTCACCTGAAATAGATATATTGAGTTAATGATATCTCATTTTTAAAATGTATGAATGTACAGGCCATTTAATAAAAACAACTGACAACTTTTTACCACTAAAACGTCAGTCTTCTTACTTGCTAGCAGCCTTCTATCACTCAACATAGTGTATGCTAAAGTGTTAGCATGGGGCCTACTATCACTCAACATAGTGTATGCTAAAGTGTTAGCATGGAGCCTACTATCACTCAACATAGTGTATGCTAAAGTGTTAGCATGGAGCCTATCACCCAACGTAGTGTATGCTAAAGCGTTAGCATGGGGCCTACTATCACTCAACATAGTGTATGCTAAAGTGTTAGCAAGGAGCCTATCACCCAACATAGTGTATGCTAAAGCGTTAGCATGGGGCCTACTATCACTCAACATAGTGTATGCTAAAGTGTTAGCAAGGAGCACCGGGGACACATGGATGATTTTGGTGTCTATGTTCTCATCACTTAGCGGTTAAGTTGACCAACAGGCCAGTCTCCCAAAAACTTGGTGTTTCTTTTAACTCCCACCTTATCAGACATTTCCTTCAGTCTGTCATTCACTCACACTTACAGTATATAAGCAAACACACACAAACTCAAGCTCTGACCCCACTTTGTACTTGTTCAGTCCCTTTTTTTTTTTATTAAAGTTGTTTGTTGTGTCGCTTGTTTTCTGTGAATCACATCGTGACACTCCAGTTTGTTACAGCTGCTCCCTAAATAAGCTTGACTTGAATTTAATACAAAAATTCCACCGTTTCACCTCTAGTTTTTACCCTTGTGGTAAACGTCTTCGCTCCTCTCTTCTTGCCCGCCAGTGCAGAAATGTCATTTCATATTAACGTAAAGGGGTTTTGGAGTGTGGAGTTGCAGCTTTTACGTTTGTTCTCACACTGGATTTAACTCAACCCAGCGCCTGACACAGACTGATGAAACTACTTTTATCGAGCTTCGGCGTTACACAGAGGCACAGAGAGTACCGGGTTATTTCACTTCACCCCTTGAGGCACTGTAACTTCAGAAAAATTGACTAACAGGCTTACTTGTCACTTCCCACCTCTGTACTGGAAAAAAAAACCAAGCTACACAGATACTGTAGTTGACATGCTTTGATATGTGTGTGGAAGTCTGGACTCTTGGGGCCAGAGATAGGTAGACAGACGCGACAAGACAAGACAAAAGGAGAATAAAAAACAACAAATCGCTCTATCTGCCCGTGGGTGGAATCAGAGCACTGGAAGAATACTCTGGTGGCCGGTGTCCTTTCAGAAGCAAACAAGAAGCACGCAGCTGGCATGAGAATTTGAGTTTGTGTGTGTGTGTGTGTGTGCGTGGGGGTGTGTTTTTCCCCTACCATCGATTTTTTTCAGGGTGGGCCACCCTGCCTGCAAGAGCTGAAACCATTTGTATTGGTATAAATGGAGAGTTTTGGGGTTTTTGGGGAAGCTGGGGAAAAATCATTGGCATCTTGTCCCCCAGAGGATAAAAGTGCTAATCTGTGAGATCCTTGTTTAATCCTTTTTTAATTCGTCTCTACTGCTGTGGTGTTTCTGCACTGCACTTCCCAGAGATCACCTGTCAATCAAACAGTGTCCGGGCGGGACTGTGACGTCTTTCTCTTTGGATTTCCTGCTGATTAAGTTTGAGTTTCTGTAGGTGGCGCTCTTTTCTTTATCTGTTCAGCCATGGTGGCTATTGACCTTATTCACACGGCGGCCATTTTGAACACTCAGGGGTAGGAAACTCTACCTGGAAGAGCGAATACAGCATTTATCATTTATCACAGATCCCAATGAAAATCATGTTAGAAAACAATGGATGGATAATGGACAATGGATCTCAATAATCTACAGGTTCACATTTTAATATATTTGGCTCATTATTGCTACCAGAGTCTAGCCTAGTAGCTTAGCCTAGTAAGATAGTTAACTAACTTTCCTGCTAAATCCAAGCTGTCATGGTTGTTCCCAAGATTGCTAGATAATGTGATAACTGTTAGGTCTGATTTATATGTTTATATGTCTGATTTATATGTTACACTAGATTTATGACAATCTTCCGAGTAGAGTTTCCCGCCCCAAGAAAATGGCTGTTCAACATACGTATGTGCAATTTAACATACATATTACATACCAATAAAAAGAACGCAAAGCAACCATTGCATAAGCCCATTGCATCATACCATGCAACTATTGCGCTAAACACACAACCTCTGTAGCCTATTACTTACTATTATTGCACAACCTCTTTAGCCATGTAATATAATGTAATATTGCACAACCCCCATGGCCTTATATTACACTACTACTCAACAACTTAAGCACAAATTAATTTTTTACATAGATAGAATACGGTCTATCACTGCTCATGCTAACCACACAGTTCTCATAGTCTATTATATCACAGTCTTGGTGGTCTGGTCGTTGTGTCGGTCTCTACCAGCCCAGTCTGGGTCTGATTAGGTCTCAGCTGGTCTCCAGTTCAGCCCTGCTGTGAAGCCTTAGTTAGAGACAAGCCTTAGCTGCTTGTTTTAGAGGAGCGCAGTAGAGAGATACTTTGTTAAAGTCGACCCTTAGGGTGTGTGTAAAAATTTGGTACTTTTCTCAAACGGCACAATCCTTCAAATTAAGGCCGTAGGCCACTCTAGCAGTGAAGGATTTGTTTACTTCTTCTGTCTCTGGTGGGTGGATGCTTCTGTCTCGGTTTCTCTCTGAGTGTTTTTCTCTACTTCTCTCTGTGTTTGCCTTTTATGTGTGAGTGTGTGTGTGTGTGTGTGTGTGTGTGTGGCTGTGTGTGGCTGTGTGTGTGTCCCGTAATGGTTCTGACCTTTGACTAACATCCAGCCGGTGGGTCTAACAGGGTCAGATGTGAGTCACACCAACACATACAGCGGTCGGACACAGAGGTGCTTCAGCTAGAAATGTGAGATTTGTATTCAGGTTGAGTTCGGTTCCAAAATGAGATATCCACCATTTAAAAAAAAGTGACACCTACTCTTGCAAAATGACTGATAGCACAAAATTTGACAAATGTACTGTATGCTAATTTTTACAGGATAATTGGTAACTTCAGTCCTAGGGTGGCAAAAAACCCTTTACAGACTGGGCCTCTGTAGTTTAGAGATATTTAACAATGAACTGAAGTTAATGATTCTTTCAAAATGATTGATAGTGCAACATTAAAATAATTTATGGTAGTTTGTGCAGAATAGTAGTAACTTAAGTTGGGGCAGGAAACAGGACACGGTTGCTGATGAATTGTTAAACTCCCCATCCACTCCCACTATTTATGCACCACCTAGATCTTTAATCTTGCCAGAGGGCCAAGTATCTACATGTGCTGATGTTGCTAAAAGATTTTTATTTCCAATTTCCTGGTTTTCTGAATTGTAAGTGTGCCATATTAAAACATTAGATAGTCTGATTTTGTATTAGCAGACTGATTGTAGGACTTCCTCACTGTAAATGGGTCTAATGGTAATCCTTTGTTGAAAATGTAATGTTAGTGTAGCAGGCCTTAGCATTTAAGCGAATATTAGCTGTAACGTTAGATGTTAAGTTGTAGTGAGGTGATTTTATTTTATGTTTCATAGTTTTCTTTTCCTTTTGCTTTTCCAAACTTGAAAATGTGGTGAATGTTGTTTTGTGTGCTTCAGCTGTTACCATATTGTCTGTCTTGGCTTCTAGACGGCTTGTTAGCCAAGATGCTCACATTTGGCAAGCATGCAACTAGCCCTAAGCTAGCTTTCACTTGTTAAGAAAAGAGTAGGAACTCCAAATGATGGTTGGTTTCCCACATAACTTTAATAGATATAACAGTCCTTCCACTGTTTTCAAATGTAGAGCAGGTGTGGTGTTTTTGGCTGGGCGCTCTGCTATCGTTAAAACATGAAGAGAACCATGAGGAACATGGGATAGCGGCAGTCCAAAAATCCAGAACACAGCAAGATTTGGTCTCACTTTACCTTTTTTTTTATCGTTGGCATCATCAGGCTAACGCATTTAGGCATGGAGCCTTCATGAGAGCACCAGACTTCCACTGTTTGTCATGTTAATTTGGCTAGTAAAGGATAAAATAGCAATTATAGAATTTTTCAGGGTTAGTTTCAACACAAGTCTGGACATTAAGGCTGTACAGTCTGCAAAGTTGCTTGAGAACTGACCAGATGAGTCTGTTAGCAAACTGTCAAAACTCAACTGGAAGCTAACGTTAGCGACGAGGCTAACGTAGCTTTATCACAGACTGGACTTCTCTCTCTAGCTCTTCTAGTCAACATTAGCATGTTAGCAATCCATGGCAGCAAGGAGACAGAGAAGCTGCTTTGGTTCTTGCTGTAAAACCTCTCAGCTCAGTGACTTGCTGTGAGTCGCTTTATACAGAAGCTAGTCCGACGGGTCACAGCAAAATGGCCGCCGCTCCGACCGTCCAGGAACGTTGATTTGAATTGGATTGACCTTTCTATCCATTCAGGTTCTGTGTGGTTGCCTGCCACAGCACCTGGTAACTTTGTCCTCTGCACAGTCAGAATCCACCAGCGTTTGGCTTTTCACAATGTTCCACGTTGACTTAAAAGTCCTTGAATGACAAAGTAACACTTTCACAGACTCGGCCCTCTTTATTTTCAAGCTATTGAATCATGAACTTTCCAAAATAGATTTATAGTGCACTGGAGCGGAACTCAATTATATTTCCCACCACCTGAAAAAGGAAAATGCAGCTACGAGGAAATGTGTGTGCCCACCTGAACACAGTTAGATTGTTTTTTTGGCTAGATTTAGACCACCACCGGGAATCTAACTCTGTTAATTGGCCTCAATTACGCAAACAAATAATTACTTCCAATAGACCCACATAATAATGGCTCTTGTGTTTTTTTTTCCATTCCCATTCATTTATCCAGGGAAGGTTGACTCAGCGGCAACCTGCTTCACATTCACATCTTGGTGCGATGACAGGCCGATACTGTTCTCACACATTTTCACAGCTTGTCTAAGGATTCAAACCAGCACTGCCTTATCCATTAACCTACCAAAAAAAGACATCTATTGTACAGAAACCAGAAAAAAACATGTAACATGAAAGAAATATACATTTTTTTTCACAATGGCACATGACAGAAGAAACCCTGGGGTCATTAAAAGGAACAACGATTATAGTCTACTGTATATTCTGCTTAAGCAAAGCTATTACAGACATTCCTCATTGTATTTGAAGCCTAGCAGTTCTCCAGTTCATACAATGGCTACATAGGCAAGTCCTGTATATAACTGGGTTTTATCACAGCTGGATCACCGCAGCACCTTGGTCTCCTTCATCAGTACCTTCAGTTTAATTTTTATGTTTTCTCCCTTGCACTTGTTCCTTTTTATGTGAAGCACTTTGTAACTTTGGTTTTGAAAAGTGCTCTATAAATAAAGTTCATTATTATTATTATTATTCATCATGATGTGTTGAAACTCAGTTTGCACAAATCAACTCTGTTCTTTACTATGTAAACATGTTTACATAATATTTACTTTTTTTCCACACTTTTTTAAATTGTTGATAGTGGTGCAGTCCTAAATATTGTGAAATAAAAAATAAATATATTAAAAGGAAGATAATAATAGATGGGGTGGGTATCATATACATGCTTATATATAGATATTAATCTTTTATTGTTTCTTCGTTTTATTTGATTATAGGATTTGTTTGTATGTATGAGTTTATGTGTGTAGTTTTATAGGTTTGGCCTCTTTAGCATAATGGGGTTTGTTTGATGTTGCATGTGTTTTACTTTATATTTGTGTATGACTGTGTTATTTTAAGATAGCTTTAAAGGGTTTGTCTCTTCTTTAAGTTGTTTTGTTACCATGTGTCCTTTTACGTCTTTCATGTGTTTTCTTTCATTTTATTCTCTCTTTGTGAAGCGCTTTATAAACTGTGTGTTTATATGAATAAAGCTTTACTCACTAATCTCCCATATTCCTCTTTGTACGTCACATGCTGCGTTCACATGATACCAGAAGAAGTGGAAGAACAGGGTGACGTTGCTGCAACTTGGAAGCCTTCATGTGTTTAACTCGGTGCGACACACACATCCAACATCATTTGAATTTAGAATTAACGACAAATTAATTGCAGCACATTGTTACTCTCTTTTTGTGAGTTGATAGTATTACTGTGAATACAACTGATAATTTAGATTTTCATTAACTTGGACTGCCAATATCGGTTGCTGCCATGTATGCTGCCTGTGTTGATAGATTTCCACCCAGATTCCCATTTGTCACTTCAAGAGGGAGATATCGGAAATTCCCACATGTTCTACTTGTGATCACCACTAGGAGGCGGACCAATCTGAAGCTTGTATTTACAGTACATCCGACATGAACGCAGCATTACTCCTGGGTTTTGTCCTGAGTGATATGTAGCTAAATCCTTTTATGATTGTATTAAAACTCTAGCATTTTACTGTAAAATAAATAACATTGTCGTATAAGCAGCACTTCTATGTATATAAGTAATACGCTAGGCCTATAAGCTAACGGTTCAGTTGCTAACGTTAACTAGCCAAAAAGCCCTATTCTCCATAGGAAACAAGAAGTAGGGAGCTGAGATCACATTCAAATTAACTCATAATAAGGTTTATTTGTCATCGCCACAAAATCAGCACTTGTTATCCCTTAGCATTAGGGCTAATACAGTTCAATATCCAGTACATGAAAGTATATTAAGACAGTAAGACAGCGATATTAATGTCTGAATCCACTCTTCTCCTCCCTTTTCTCAATAATATCACTGCTGAGGGGTAAAAGCCGTGCTTCTATTATTTTCATTACTCTGGTAGGGAATAAACTCCACTTATCAAAAACGAGGGAAAGCTGAGCAGCGTGTGTGTGTGTGTGTGTGTGTGCATCGAGTGGTTGGTTGTTATTAAAGGAAGAGAGTGAAAGGTGAGTCATTACACATAGCTCAGTGGCCTGGTTGCCATGGCAGTGTGTGTAAGAGCCCACGAGTTAGCGAAGCCCGGAGCGATAAAAGCGACAGGGATTTGAACTCCAGCCATCAGGGCCAGAAGACGAACACGAAAATCCCTTATCTTTTCCAAGGGAGAGGGCAGAGAGGCCTGGGAGAAATTGAGAGTGGGAGTTGAACTTCTGCTAGAATGTTAAGTCTCTCCTTTTATTGGAGTTAATCTTCCACTCCGGGGTGCGGGCGGGCGGCGAGGACGGGAAGCAACACGTGCCGATAGCAGAGTCACAGAGAGACTCCAGACTCGACGCCGGGAAGAGATACTTTCCCCCGATCCGTTTAGGGTTTAGGTTGTAGTTTATTTGCACGTACAAATGATACAACCAAAAAAAAAAACGGGAGAGAAGAAATGGAAGCGGTGCAGATGAGACAAAGGAACCCCCAAGGGGCTTGTAAAAACATCTCACCCCAAAAGAGACAGAAGGAGAAAAGTAAATCAAGATGGCAAATAGAGACACAGGTGAATTGGGGGCAGAAAACAAATGGCATCAAAACACAAAGGAGAACGGTACAGAAACAACAGAAAGAATGAATAACGAGGGAGGGAAATGAAATCATTCAAAAATAGCAATGATGCTGGGAAAGTGTGTGTATGTGTATGTGTGTGCATCACTGCACAGGTTCAAACAGAGAAGGAGGAAGAGGAGGAGTGCTGTGTTACTGGTGTGTGTGTGTGTGTGTGTGTGTGTGTGTGTGTTTAAAGAGAGAGGGAGAAGGATGAAGAGAGACATTGTGTGTGTGTTGTGTTACTGTTTGTATGACACAGCCAGTTGGATTCTGGGTAAATGAATGGCACTTTCCACCAGGAGAAAGAAATTTGGAGTTCATTTCCAGAATGCTATATAGACATTTTGGGGTAAAAAACAACATAAAATACAGATGAAAGATTTAGCCTGTTATCGTTTTGTCAAAGGACTTAAGTTGCCCACTATCCTTCAAATGATAGTCAAATCGAAACTCTTCCAATATTGACTAAAGGTCTGTAGGAATACTAATTTAGATTATTTTTCAGCTTGAATGCATTTAACTGTTTATCTAGAGGTTTTAGGGGGAAAGTGAAGGGAAAAGAACAACAATTTTCCGTGCCAAGTTGTTAAATTCTACGGTCCACTAAACTGTCCACTGCTTCACCATTCCCCTTGTTAAATTCTTACAAACTGCCCCCTGGTCTACCATTCGCTTTGTAAAATACTAATAACCTGCCCACTGTGTATTCTAATGGGGCACAGTGGCAGAAGCTGCTGCCTTTTTTTCAAATGGCGGATGTTTCATTTTGGGCAGGGATGTAGTGGAGGGCAAACAAGACTAAACTCACAGTTTACCCACCTTATAAGGCAAATCTTTATGACTTAGATCCATAGTATACGTCACAGTAAGTAGTATCAAACCAATGTGAGTTCTATGGGGATAGCGTCTTTTAATAAAAAATAAAAAAAACATCAATTAATGCTCTTTTTTTTTTAAATAATTGATTTTTGATTATACTGGCGGTTGAGGCCTTATGATGATCACTGACTGGAGGTCATAGTTTACCCACATTTTGATTTACCACTACATCACTGATTTTAGAACCAAAGTTGTTGGTTGTATGCTGTTTCAGGCCTTGGAGCTAGCTGAATGTTGGAAGGATTCCATCTAAACACAAAGCTCAGACCCTTATACAGATAGAGTGTAAGTAAGTACGGTAACGGTGTAACTGGGATTTGAACCCATGCTGGGGCCAAAGATCCACGAGTCTGAAAGGGGAGTGTAACAGTCGCAAATATGCCTACTATGCTTTTGGAACATTGTTTGGTTGCAGTAACAGATTAAGTCACTGGGTGGCGCTCCTTGGTTTTTACTGAGAGTTACAGTCACAAGTTGAGTACTACTCCCAGTCTGTCTCCCGACGAGTAGCTTGTGTCTTCAGTAACGATTTGGTACGTGTTAAACTATATCAATCTACATGTATGTTGAGAGATTATAGTGCCGTAGAGACCAGGCATTGTATGGTTGACAAGTATAGGTGAATAAAGTGGTACATGTGTGAAATCCCAATATTGACGTTGTCTGGCTCTGTCATGCTATCTTGGAGCAACCTAAAGCTAATGTAAGCTAAAACACGACCGAGAACGTTACAGGAGGTGGGATTCAAAGACATACTTAGGAAAGAACTCACTCATCTGGACAACAACAAGTGCAAAGGTCTAGCTGAACATGGGTGGGATTCGAACCCACGGCAGGTACAGAAAGTCACTTACATAGCTGACAAGATAAGATGGTGTTTGGTTTTGGATTTAGAGAGATGTGAAACCATTCTGGAGATAGGAACTGCACCATCCCAATTAAGGAGATGGTAACGGGATTTGAACCCATATTAGGACACAAACTCACTTTTCACAGATCGCAGAACCTGCTTTGCTTTGGGAGAAGGACAATGATATTCGAACACAAATATCCGGAGCACAGAGAGTCTTACATGGATATGAGTGGGTTTTGAACCCATGCTATGGATCAAATCACACTCATGTGGAAAACAGACAGTGCAACGCTTTAGGAGAAAATGAGCAGGACTGGAACCCATACTGGGATAAGAAACTCACTTATATGGACCACAGATAGTGCTGGGCTTTGGGTAAAAGGAGACCAGCACCCAGCTGGATAACGGATAAAGGGAGTGGGATTCAAACCTATGCCCATTCTAGGTACTAAAATCCACCCGGCTGGATAGCAGAAACAGTGAGTGGAATTTGAACCTATGCTGACGGTCAGACACTCTTCCATGTGGTTGGCAAAGACCTCTGGGATTTGAAGAACAGTTAGATTACAGCCCATAGTAGGGACTACAAATCACCCTGCTGAATGGCAGAAACAAGGAGTGGGATTCAAACCCATGCTGAGGGGCAGCAACTCACTCATCTAGATGGGAGAGATTGCTGGGTTTTAGGTGGAAAACTGAGATGTAAACCCACACTACAGACTAAAAGTTGGGATCCTGACCCTCAGCATGGGATTTGAACCCATGCTGAGGGTCAGGAACTCACCCGCCTGGATGAAATATGGGTGAGCAGAGATAAGTGAAGCCGAGATAAATTCAAACCCATATCAAGGCACGAACCTCTCACCCAGCTGGACTGCAGAAAGAGGGCGTGGGATTCGAACACATGCCGCGGGACAGGGACTTACCCATCCGAACGGCGGAGAGGGTGTTGGCCTGGCTGAAGGAGAGCGGTGCCATGGTCAGCAGCAGGAGGAGGACGTAAATCGACAGCAGTAGCGCTGGCAGAGCCGGCATCTTCCACTGCTCCTCATGGAGAATGGTCTGCTGGCTGCCTGTACCGCCACCTGGAGGAGAGGAGGACTCATTACAACTAAGGCATTTTGTATCATATCATATGACATGTTGTATTGAAGGGGTTCCAGGGGGTCCCCAGCAAATTGATGAATTGTTAAACTTCACTGTTATTTCATTTAGAAGAAGTTAACACAATTAGAGAATGTAGAAAAATGACAGTTTGATAATAGTTTCACTGTTGTCTCTCTACCTGCAATACAGATAGTCATGGAATTCTTGACAAAATCATATCTGACAATACAAATATTCTCAGATTTGGGTCCGAGAGACAAAATCTCATCAAATGGGGGTCCGTGGTTCTAATGTGGACTAAATTAGGGGTCCTTGATGTGAAAAAGGGTGAGAATCACTGTTGTATTGTATCGTATTGTATCATAAATCCTGGAAAAAATGATCTCCCTGCTGCCCATACTGCCACCTAGAGGCGTGGAGGATGCATTACAGCTGAAGCTTTTTGTATCATATCATATGTCATGTCATATTGTATCGTATCGTATCATTATCATATATCGTATCATAGAAAAAATGGTCTCCCTGCTACCTCTGCCACCACTTAGAGGAGTAGAGGACTCATTACAATTACAGTGTAATTGTAATGAGTAGAATAGTACAAAATTGACAAAATGGTATGCTGGTGGAAGCCTCATTACAGTACAAGGTTTAGCACTTATAGTCTAATTCAGTAGCAGAGTAGAGCAGAATAGAATAGAATAGAACCTACTCGTTATATGTACTGCAAAATCTTTTACGGGGGAAATTTATTACAACCACAGCCTGTAAACACTGTAAAGGGCCTACAAGTCCCACAGCCAACAGCCAGTCAACATGCAGTGGCTTCACAGCCGCTCTATAAAAACACATATCTTGGCTTACAGCAGTGGCACACTTTATGAGTTACACAGCATGCCGGTGTGATACGATTCATTACGTTGGGCTGAGAGGGTAAAAACAGCAACATTATTGTCTATGGGGAGTTAAAGTGGAAGTATAGCTTGTTATCCACATCCGGTACATTAGATCCGTTAGTCATACTAGCACAGATTCCCATGGATGTTAACCGCCAAAATGAGACTCACACGCAATGAAGAGAAATCACATTGTTGCACAGTTTATATAAAAAAACAGCAACAGGAAACAATGACAGGGAATGGGAGATAGAGAGACTGAGAAAGAAAGGGAGAGACAAAGAGACTGAGAGAGACAGGAGGAGAGAAAGAGAGAGAGAGACAGGGAGAGAGACAAAAAGACAGGGAGAGAGAGAGAGAGAGACGGAGAGAGAGACAAAAAGACAGGGAGAGAGAGAGAGAAAGAGGGACAGGGAGAGAGAGAGACGGGGAGAGAAAGAGAGACAGGGAGAGAGCAAGAGAGAGTGTGAGCAAGAGCAAGAGAGAAAGGATAAAGAGAGAAAAGGAGAACAAGAGAAAGAGAACGAGAGAGAGAGAAAGGGGGAGTGAGAGAGAGAGAGAAAAGCAATGAGACAATGAGAGAGAGAAAGGAAGACCAAGAGAGAGTGAGAGAGAGAAAACAAGAGTGAGAGAGAATAAAAGAGAGAGCCAAAGAGAGAAAGGGAGAGTGAGAGAGCATGAGCGATAACGAGAGAGAAAGGGACTCTGAGAGGGAATAGAAGAAAGAAAGGGAGAGAGAGAATGAGTGAGAGAAAAAGGGAGAGCAAGAGAAAACAAGAAACGGAGAGTGAGGGAAAAGGAGAGTGAGAAAATGAGAGAGAGGGAGAGAGAAAGGAAGAGAGCGAGAGAGGGAAAAAGGAGCGAGAGAATGATAGTGAAAGAAACGAGGGAGTGCGAGAGAGCATAAGAGACGGGGGGAAGAGGGAGAAAGAGAGAATAGAACAGAGGGAATGATAGAAAGGGAGGGCGAGCAAGAGGGAGAGAAAATATGAGCGAACAAAAGAGAGAGAGAAAACGAGAGAGCGTCATATCGTATGTTAGAGAGAGAGAGAGGGAGAGAGATTTAAAATGGCTGAGTGAGGGAGCATGACGAAAACGAGTCCAAATCTTCAAAGTAGATTAGAGCGACTGAAGCGAGATTTTTTCATTAGCGGGTGTGTGTGTGTGTGTGTGTGTGTGTTTCTGTGTGTGTGTGTGTGTGTTTGTTTGTGTTTGTGTGTTAAGTTCCTGAGTGACTACAGCGACCGGAGGCCACGAAAAAAAAAAAAAACACAACAACATCCAACACGGTTCAATCCCATCATGCAACTGCGTCTTCCACGTCTCCGGGCGGACAGTGTGGAGTTATTCTGATTTGTCGAGCCCGCCCCTCGCGGAATGTTTATCGCCCAATGAGGCGTCCTGCATGAATTTAAATGAGATTTCCCCCCCCTCCGAACGGAATTTAAATTGGCCCAGTTGATCCGGACCGGCTTGATGGCAAACATAAAGCCCAGACGCTGAGAGATGAATAGTGATAGATAAAGACATGAAATGAAAGAGTTGGTAGAGAGAGAGAGAGAGAGACGGAGAGAGACCAGCAGAGAGACTTGTTCTCAATTTTGGAACAGCTTAACAGCTTTGCGTTATTATAGATATTGATAATGATGATCTTCTATTCTATAGTAGCTTGTGTGTTTTCAAGCCGAGGAAATTATCATCATGGTTTGAGTGTGCAAACTGTTGGCAGAGTTTTATGGTGCGTTCAGGTTCTGGTGGGAAAGTCCGACATCTGGGGTCTTCCAAGTCGCCTGCTAAACAGCGTTGCTTTCATGTGCCGTTTTGTCGGAAAATCAATCCCAGAAGATGAACAATAGAACGTAACCGCTGTGAAACAATCAGAAAATGACGTTTTATTTCTCTGATTCACAGGCTTTCTCGCTACCACCGCTCTCTCTCTTTTCATCTATTTTGTGGGAAAATCAAACCCAGAAGAGGAACGATAAACAAACACGGACCTCCTGCAGCTTAACGAGCTAATTGGATGAACTTCAATCAAACAAATGTTAGGTTAGTCCGGCTAACAACAAACTTGCAATATAGGAGCATCTGTTTTCTTACTATTGACTCACAAAACTTAATTTTTTGTCTTGTTGTGACACCATTGTGCTACTATACTATATATATATACTGTATATATCATGCATTTCATATCCACTGTTCATACTGTTATTTATCTGTTATTTATACTGTTATTTATCTTAGCACACTCATACTACCCCTTACAGTTTATTCTATTTATATATTTAGCATATTCATACCACTCTGTTCATACTGTTAATACTGTTCATACTGTATATACACCATACTGCATATACTATATATATATTATTATATACATCTTGGATATTCATAGATCTTGCATACTCATATCCACTGTTCTACTGTTGATACTGTTAATACTGTTCATACTGTATATATCTTATCACATTCATACTACCCTTACAGTTTATTCTATTTATATATTATACATATGCACATTACATTGCACTGCACTTTTACTGCTTCTTTTGCACTTGGTGGTTAGATGCTAAACTGCATTTCGTTGTCTTAGTGCTCTTGTACTCTGTGCAATGACAATAAAGTTGAATCTACTCTAATCTAATCTAATTGTGACATGCAGAAACTTGGTTGGCAACATTTTCTGACTGTTCCTGTGAAATTTCCACGCAATTTTCCTGATATATCCATTAGCACACAAATTCAAAATTAGTTAAGTTAGTCAAATTTGCTGACTTGCGCTCTGCGATGACGACAACTTCTTCAAAATTTTACTTTCTTTGGAAGAGAGCTGGCACACTGAGCAACTCCGCCTCTGTTTGTGTAACTAAAACTTCAATCTGCCGGTTGTTGGTTTTGAAAATTTACATTTGCTTAATATGCTTAGGCAATATTGTTTCCGATAAACAGTCGTGCCAATAAACTGAATTGAATTGACAAAGCGAGATAGAGAGACGGAGAGTAACGGAGGAATGGAGATGGAGAAAGAAAGACAGAGAGAAACAAAGAGAGAGAGGGGGGGGGGAGAGACGGAGAATGAGACTGAAAGTGATAGAGAGGGAGAAAGGCAAAGAGTAGAGTGGGGGGAAAAGAGGAGGAAAAAAGGGAAAGCGACAGATGGGAAGGAAAAAGAAGGAAGGTTAAGGCAAGAAACTGAGTGACAGAAAATTGAGCAGAAAGAGACAAGACGGCGAGGAGAGAGAGAGAGAGAGGGGAAATGAGAAATGGTTGCAGGCAGAAATAAACAAATAACGATAACAATTAATTAGAGTTTTCCTGTAGGAAGTGCGATCATGTCAGCGAGCGCTCAGCCCGGCTGCTCCGAGGCCAGACAGCCGGCCACAGCGCCACCCCCCCCACCCCCCACCCCCCCAGCCCCCCGCTCCCCGGCCCCGTCTCACTTTACATTTCGGGCGTTTAGCTGACACTCATCCGGAGCGACTTACAACGAGTGCAGCGGGCGCAACAGGGCTTTAATTCCCGGTTCATCAGCGTAACAAGCCGCCCAGAGTAAACACTGCCGGGGTCAGAGCCGCAGCGAACCGGACAGCAGATCTGTAACAAGTATTCCCCGGGATGAACCAGACAGTGTTCATGGGGGATGAAGGGAATCTGAGAGTGAGTTTATATCACACAGAAGAGGTGATGGAATTTCTGGAATATCACGGAATTTAGAGATTGTGTATCCCAGACTAGAGCTGAAAGAGATAGGCATTTATACCATGGTCTGGGTGAATACTCGATTCTGATTGGCTGCAGGGTGTCCATTAATTCCTGATAATGGACACCTACTAAGTAGTTCCAGTGAAACTGTCTGTTCACCGTTCTAAATGAATGCGCTGGCTATGTAGTATCAGCCTGTATCTAAAATGAGTAACCATAGCAACAGGGACACAGTCAAAGCCTCAGTTTGAGCCTGATTTGTTTGTGAAAATCTTGATATTGATTTGGGGACAATGACATGGCTGGATAGCTAGCTAGGCTTGTTGTTAAACATACTGTCAAATTATATTTACTGTTTGTTATTGACTTTGACTCTTGCTAGCATAACGTTAGCTTTCTGGCTCATAGCTGAGCCAAAGGGTTCTATGAGCTGAGCGGACTAGAAATATCTCCTGCTGCCAAGTCCTATCTAAGGTTCGTCCTATTTACTGGAGTAGTGAACAATGTCCCCGTCGTCCATTAATTCCTGATAATGGACACCTCGTCGGGCATTATCCCTTACTTATCTCTATGGATATAGGCCCTTTTCACGTCGTCATGGTAACAGCTTCCGCATTGAGAAACAGGTGCATTACAACTTCCCGTTGCCAGCTCTGGCCGTCACTAAATCGCTCCACAACCTGCCCAACATGAACACTGGTGAAGTACAAAGATTGTTTTCATTGACTCCTGGATCTAAACCAGAGAAAGATCACAGGTTCTTCACCCAAAGTTTCCTCTTCGATTATGAAGGAGAGTTTAGCTTCAGGTTCTCCTCATCTGCTGTCATCTCTTGGCAGTCATCACCTCATTTGCATAACGTTGTTAGGCCTACATCTAGTGCTAGTAACCATTACAATTTTCTTGTTTTTGTTGTCTATGTTGGATTGGTTTGTCAGTAAGTCACAAAAATCTAAGTCTAATTAAGTCTAATTGTGATTATTTGACAGAATATTGTAATTGCGATTTAAACTGTGATTCATATCATCACAAGTTTTTCTTTCATACATTTTTTTGAACTTAAAACTTGTTTAAAGAAAAGTGATTTTGTTAAAAAAAAAAAAAAAAACTAGATGTCAGTGTGCAGGATTTACTGAGTCTGATGAAAGGTTTTGATTCATGGACCAAAGATTACCTACAGCTCTAAAACTCCTTGTTCACAAATCCAGTTTGGACCAAACTCTCTCTGAAGAAATTAATTGCAGCCTCTGAGATTCGGAAATTATATTAGTTCTTATTGCGATTTTGATTTTTTTTTTTTTTTTTTTGATTAATTGGTCAGTTCTATTCCCTGACTTCCCCATATAATTTATCAAATCCTCTGACTTTCCCTGTCTGAAGCACATCTCTATACTCCACCTCTTAGGGAATTTGATAAATTTTCTGTGCAAGTCAGAAATATTTGAATTTTCACAGATGGCCCTGCACTTTACAAGAAATACACCAGAATGTATATTACAACTTATTTCACATATTCTTTGCATTAGGTGGCGGTTTTCAGGCCAACTGTAGAGGAAAACCAGACTGTTCACCCATTTAGAAAAAAAAACAACATTAACAAACCAAGAGGGAATCTCATTTTTAGGTCATGGAAGTACGCTGACTTAGTTATGGAAAGTCATGGAAAAGTCATGCAATTTCACAACAGGGCCACGGTGGGAAACCAGGCATAAACCCATGCAGGCACACATGACAGAGGGACTGCCCACATCTCTCTGCCTATATATAGACCCACTGTGTTCTTACAGCACAGGTAGAGACATGTGGAGTCCACCAGGATGTCTGGAGGGCAAACCCACTTAAATTCAGTTAAGTCAGTTAGTGGGTAACCTTTTTATTTGTGGAATAGAGTTTACCTGCTGTTTCAGGCTGACATAAATCTTTATGACCTGAATTCGTAGCCTACATCACAGTGAGCAGCATCAAACTGGTGCAAGGTATATACAGTAAAGAAAGGAGAAAGAAACAGAAACTAATCCTGTTTTCTGAAAATGTCAGAGGTGGAGACTCGAGTCACATGACTTGGACTTGAGTCACAATTTGAATTTCTTGAGGCTTGACTTGATGCATGAAGAGAAGACTTGAGACTTGACTTAACTTGGGTTCTGGTGACTTGGGACTTGACTCTGACTTGTACTCTGATGACTTGAAAAGGTTTCTAAAATCTTGACTTGAGATCTTGTGTTTGTGTAAATGACTCAGATTGAAAGTGATGAGATTTGTTCCAGCAGACGACTGAATTTAAATTCTGTTTTCTGAATTTGTATGGAATGATTGAATTTATTGAAGTTGAAACTGATTATAGAAATCAAACTCATGATGCTCTTACCAAGTTTTTATCCTATTAAAACCATATTGCATTGAAAAGTCCTAGATATTTAGTTTTCTTTAAGATATTAAATTGGTACTGGACTCTTGATTTGTTCTGACTTGACTTGCTGCTCTACATTTAGACTTGAGACTTGACATTAATGACATGGACTTGACTTGACTTGCTGTTCTACATTTAGACTTGGGACTTGACTTGAGACTTGAGCCTCAAGACTTGAGACTGACTTGGGACTCGAGCAATTGATTTTTGTTTATACTAGTGGTTGTTTGCCTTATGCTGATCACCGACTGAAGGTTCTAGTTTACAAACGCAGCTTCATAAAAATTTGTTAAATGAGCACAAACTCTGAAATGCAGATTGCATATTGTGGCCACAAATAATAATGATAATGAATCTAAGCTTTACTTCTATAGCGCTTATCAAAACAACATTACAAAGTGCTTTACAGAAGAGTAAAAGCAGGACAGACCAAAAGTAACAAAAAATATAGCAGGACATTAATAATGGAACCATTATTACGTGAAAATTACATTCTTCAACCACAACTATGTGACAACAGCACAAACTGGACAGTCTGGGTCATCAGAGTTGAAGGTAAAGTATCCGCCCGTCCACCATCCCGACCACAACACCTTTACTTTCCACCAAGCTGGTTTAACGTCACTGCTTCTTGTTTCTATACTCATCTCTCCTCCATCTAATCCTTCCCTGGAGGGGAAACAGATTGCTCTCACTTTCCATGCATGGAGCACATATTTGCATTTTACACTGTGTTCATTTCACAGAATTGCAGGACACCAAGGCTCTAATTTACACACCTTTTTATTTACCACTACATTACTGATTACCATATAGCACACACTGTGTTGACACACACAGTCCAGGGACGACAGGGCCTCGGATGATTTGAACGGTCAAGCTGAAGAGTTGGAAAACAAACCTTTTGATATTCAAACCCCCCCTTCCGCCCCCTCTTTCCACAACTTCCCATCACAGCAGTGTGTGAAGGGTTATGATGTAGATTACACATTTTTCCGCTACACACCTGACCCAGTATTAGCTCTCCTCATCCAGCTGAAAAGTGGGTATATTGAAGTCGGCTGTTAGCTGCTCTGATGTGAAGGGCGATATCACCCCCCGCCTCTTTTCAAATTGCCTGGAGGAACGCCATAAAGGAAAAAAAAAACCCAGACAAAAAAAGGAGCGATCCGGATAAAGCATTTTGTCTGTAGGGTAATGGCCCTTAATGCTCACCTAAATATAGGATATTAGCGTTCTCTCCCTTCAGGGGATAAGGCGATTTTGTTTTGCAATTCCGGCATCATGAAGCGCTGAGTGTTGCTGACTCAAACCACCATAATGACATGGTAATCCCCTCATTTAGCCGCTGACACACGACACATTTGTGCCTCGGAAAGCAGCAGGGAGGCGGGGGGGGGAGGAGGAGGAGGAGGAGGAGGTGGGGGGGTTCGTTTCCTTACGCGTAACCTCGCTTAAAAAAGGCCGGCGCCCCACGGGTCGGCAGAGGCATCAAACCGCGTTTCTACAAAACAGGAGCGACAAAGTGGGGAAAATTGATTCGTAATGGCAAAGGAGCGTTTTGTTATGGAACGCTGTGCGGGTTCAGATACTGTTTTATATCAGAGGAGCTCTATTCACAAGTGATATTCATCCAGCTTGGAAAAAGAAATCATGAAGGCTGAAGTTCATCATTCAGTATGTCTAAAAATCTGAAAGATCCAGTCTGTTGAGGTGTTTTCATTTTGTCGACCAAGGACTTAAGTTACCGTTCTTTAACAAGTACCATCATTTCCATTAAGTTTCAGCTGTCAGTCAGTTTTAAGAGTAGGTGTGATGTTTTTTGTTGACAACTCATCATTTGTCTTTCCAATTTTGTTACAGATTTGATTTTCACTGAATACTGCTTATCTTAAGGATCAGAGCTTATCCCAGGTATTTCCATCCTACTTTGTACAGCTATGGTTTGTTGTTCCATTGCACTGCAATGGAACTTACTGCAACTTACTGCATGTCTTGCTGCCTGAATGCAGAGTGATAGAAAGCTGTTTGTATGTGGAGCAACATGTGCAGATTGGAGTTTTAGTTTGTTGGAGGCAGAGCTGCTCTGGATGCAGAGAGATAATCTGATTGGTTGAGTTAAACCTCAATGGGCGGAGCCAAAGAACCACCGTTTTTCTGGCCAAGTAACATTAGACTGAAGCTCAGTGAAAAAGACAAGAGGTAAGAGAGGAGGAAGCTAATATTATGAAGCCTAGCGCTCTGATACTAACTGAAAAAATACAATCTCTCCATACTAAATTATCTAGGTTAGCTAGTTAGCTAGCTGACCTTCAAGCTCAAACTAGCCATACTAGCCTATAGCTAGCTAGGTAAGCTAGTTAGCTAGCTGCTGAGCTTCAACATCATGATGCCATGGTCATGAGTGAATGAAAAAAACAAGTCAATGCCATTTATATTTGTATTTACATTTTTAACAGAGATCCTTCTTTGCCATTCAAGACTCAGAAATAATCTCACTGGTGACTCAACCAATAAGATTATTTCTGCCTCCACAAAATGTTTCTATAATTAAAACTCCAATCTGCATACGCAAAGTCCACTGTATTGTGCTGCATATTCTGCACTTCTCCCTGCAGTGTCTGTGAGCTCCTGTTGACCCTGTACAGTGTGTCAGTATGTACAGTGTGTCAGTATGTACAGTGTCAGTGCAGTGTGTGCAGTGTGTCAGTATGTGTCAGTGTGTCAGTGTGTGCAGTGTGTCAGTATGTACAGTGTCAGTGCAGTGTGTCAGTATGTGCAGTGTGTCAGTGTGTCAGTATGTGTCAGTGTGTGTCAGTGTGTGCAGTGTGTCAGTATGTGTCAGTGTGTGCAGTGTGTCAGTATGTGCAGTTACTGTGTGAGCTGTCAGTATCTCTACACCGCTGTCACCAAGACATTCATCTGTGAATTCACTGTGCTTAGAGATTAAATTAATTCTGATTGTGATTAGCCCGGTGAACTGTAGGCCAACTCGCGATGATCGTATATAATTACTCGTTTAAACTCAGATTTGCATTCGATATTTCTGACTTAAAACCCCAACACACCTCCATATGTTCACAATTCACTTCCCCACCGCGCCACTTATGAATAAAACAACACAGAATACAATATTGACAGGGAGGCTGTATGCAAATGTCCCCCTTTTCCACCTGTGATTCATAATTGGCCGACTCTTATAGACTCGTACTGGCACTGCAGCACCGAGTGATGCTGAGTGCTGACAGATGGAGGGACAATGAAGAAGAGGGAGGGATGAGTGAGCGAGGGAAAGCAAATGAAGGAGAAATAAAGTGGATAGGGAGGAAAGAGCGAAGAATTACGAGGACAGAAGCGGTAAGAGGGCTGAAATGAGGAAGTGGCGACAGTAAAAGAAGGGTCAGCGAGGGGTTAGAGGAGGGGATGGAGGGGATTCAGAGGATCGGGGAACCAGAAACCATTTAGTCTCCAGGCACAACAGATGAAGAGTTCATTTCTACGGCGCTGCAGTATTTATCCATTTTGGGGGAAAAGACATTATCTGTTGGCCATCACTCAACGTCAAGCGTGGAGTAAAAGAAAAAGCAGAGGAATCTGTCTCGGCGGCGGCGGCGCGGAGACGTATCGACAACTCACAGGGCTTCACGCCACATTATTCATCTGATAAGTTTCAAGCAGCAGCAGGAGGCATCGACAGAGGAGAGGGAGAGGAGAGGAGAGGAGGAGAGGGAGAGACAGAGAAACAAGTGAGGAGGAGAGAGATTTAATTGAGAACCTCTCAGTGTAACCTCTCTCTAAAATCACAATCTTTTCATCCATACGTTCTTTCCTTCCTTATACGACTTCTTTCCAGCTTTTTATTGACCAAAACTAAGCGTACATCACACATTACACCTGTCTGAGCCTCTTCACACCGGCTTCCAGTAAAGTTCAGAATTGAATTTAAAATCTTTCCGCTCAGGTCTTCAAAGCGAGGACTCGCTGGTCCAACATCCAGACTGAAGTCAAAGGGTAAAAGCGTGGATTGAAGACCATAGGCATGAGTGTGTTTGTGTGTAATATGGTCTACGATGTATATGTAAGGGATAATGCCCTTTGAGGCGTCCATTATCAGGAATGAATGGACAATGGGAGGCCAGAACCGTCCGACACGCAGCGGACGGAGGGTTAATGGAGCAGTTGCCTCCATTAATTCCTGATTATGGACACCTCGAAGGGCATTATCCCACTTATACCATGGTCACTTGCCAAAGAAAAAAAAATAAGACCATTAATTTATATTTTCATGCGTTTTGTAATCAAAATCTAAAGTTTTTCACAAGCCATAACTCAGTTTCCCTGGTAACACCTGAGGGTTTGACTAATACCTGGAACAATCATTACCGTCCCATAAGGTTCTTATGCAATGGAAACGTTGTTCACTGCTCACTACTTTGACAGTATGTTTAACAACAAGACTAGCTAGCTATCCAGCCATGTCATTGTCCCCAAATCAATATCAAGATTTTCGCAAACAAATGAACGGAGTAAACGGAGGCTTTGACTGCGTCCCTGTTGCTATGGTTACTCATTTTAGATACAGGCTGATATTATTTCATTGGAACTACTTAGTAGGTGTCCATTATCAGGAATTAATGGAAACCTTGCAGCCAATCAGAATCGAGTATTCACCTAGACCATGGTATAAGATGTAGTATAAGATGTATAGTATGTATATGATGTAGTTAATGATGTATATGACGTAGTATAGGATGTATATGATGTGTATATGTGTATCGTGTTTTTATCATCTTTCATCTTTTCATCTTAATTTTGTCTTAATTTCATTTTATTTTATCCTTACTGTTTATTTTGGTTTTCATCTTATGGTTATCCTAGTTTTTACTTAAATATTGCTCTTTTCCACTTTTGTCCTCCTATCTGAATTTAATTTAATCGGTTTATTATTGTTCCATTGCTTTTTAAATTAATTTTGAGTATTCTGCTTTTATTTTGTCTGTCAAAGCACTTTGTAAACTCTGTTCAGGGCGATATAAATAAACAAGACTAGACTAGACTGGATCATTTTCAGTAACGGCACTGAGGCTGTGGAACAATCTGCCTCCCATTGTTAGACTGTCTGAATCTGGTTCTATTTTTAAAGACCCCATGAAGTGGCATCTTTACTTCCTTGATTTGATGAATTTCCTGTTCAAACAGGATGTTGGGGCGGGACATAATGCAGTGAGGGACCAATCATAAGTCTAAACAAATGGAATATGAGTCAGAGAGAGAAAGGGGCCCAATCCCAATGTCCGACTTTGACCCGTGTTCCCGACAAGTCCGCGAGGCTTCAGGACGTCCCACTGTGAAATCGGTAAGTGCGCGAGTCACTGGCGGACTTTGTGAGCCCGATATGCGGACTTTCAGCAAGTCCGCATTCTATAGACTTTGCTTGAGGGAATTACCCACAGTTCATAGCGTTTGTGACGTTAATATTCATGTTTGTGGAAAATTTCTGCCAATACACCCGAAACAAAAGAAAAAAAAAACATAATTAAGGAAAAATAACCACAAAAAACAATTAACAAGAACTTAGAGAGAAAGAGGCATGAAAGGATCAAACTACATGCAAGATACAGTTAAAAGAGAAAACACTGCAACATTAAAACAGAATAAACAGCTCATTTGAGAAAAAAAGAAAGTTTTCCTAAATGTTTAAAAAGGATGTTAGATGCTGCTAATATAAGCAGCATGTAATATAGCCTTCAGGTGCTTATTTGTGTTCATTAAGCTTTATTAAACGTACCCTTTGCTTTCAAGGTGCCTCCTACTGTTTCTTTTTTTTTATTTTTACGTATTTTACATATTGTAATGATGTAGTGCAGGTTAACCTCTAGTAGAATGAAGTGTATTTTCTACATCCATTAGCACAGTATAAACTTTGCAATGTTGCAAAACATATACCTAGGGCTATTTAACATTATCCATCAACATTTTTTTCATTTTAGCTTAATAATGCTGTTTAGACAAAAGCACAAACAAAGAGTAAATTACAAATTGATTAATAAACAGGAGATAGTAATGTCTGATGTTGTCAAGGCAACAAGTGAAACCACAAAGTCCCATTCCTCCTATACCATTTGGAGCCTCATGACTTCTCACACTCAGGCACTACAGGCAGTTTGATGTGATGGGAGGGGTGCAGAGGGGCGGGGCCGTTCAAAGATCTGATGGTTTTATTGGTTAGAAATGTATATTTATCTCCTACTAGTACAGCATGAGGTCACCATGGAAAATAATCTGTTTTCCAGTAAGTAAAAGTAATGTGAGTTCATTTCACAGGGATTTAAAATCTCGTCTCAAAACACATTTCTACAGTTTGACTTTTAACTGGTTGTACTACTGTATTTCTGTTTGTTTTTATTTTCTCTGTAAAGCACTTTGTAAACTCTACTTATTGAAAAACCATATAAATAAAGTGTATTATTATTATTATTATTTTTATTATTGAAACAGTAGGAATGATGATGTCTACCAATACACATGATTTGATGTAACTGTCCTTTACATCAGTGATTCTCAACCTTTTTCATATCAAGGACCCCTGATTTAGTCCACATTAAGGCCATGGACCCCCATTTGATGAGATTTTCTCTCTCAGACCCAAATATTTTTATTGTCAGATATGATTTTGTCCATAATTCCATGACTATCTGTATTGTAGGTAGAGAGATAACAGTGGAGCTACGATCAAAGTGGAACTTTTTGTTGTTAATAAAGAAACTATGTGATAAAGAGCAATGGAAACGCATTTGTCAAATAAAATACTGACACAGGCCAGGCAGGATGGAAGAATGGTTCAAACTCATTGCAAAGCAGTTTTAAAATCGGCTTTGGACGTTCTGACATGTTGTTTATAAAAATCTGTCCAACATGGCTCCCAGAAACGTTAAACCAGCTGTTTCTTCCAGGTATAAAGTGCCCATCATGATTATTTGGCCATTAGTTGGTGTATTAGAAAATTCCAAGTGTGTTTTTGTCTTCAGATGAAAGAATGAAGTACAGCCAACATTAGCCGGCTAAAAAATAACTTGCCCAATATACTAATAAATTCACAAAAGACTCAATTTCTCTTGTGGATGTGTTGTTTAGATGTTTAGGAAGCCGATTCATTCGTTTCACCCCAGCGGATACAAAACGCGCTTAAATTCGCATTTTTTATTTTTTTTTGCGACATTTCAGAAGTCTGTCAGTCGGGTGGAAACGTTTCTCACCGACACTCGCAAACCGGCTCACACCCGGTCCGCAGCATCGCATCCAATAATTTCCAACCTCGCCGTGAGAGAAATACCGAGCAGAGGAGACAACTCTAAACACGACTCCGGATCACTTTAAATGCCAAGAGCAATAAATCTGCCGCCGTTTCGTCTTGGCGCCGTTTGTGCAGAGATATATTGCCAAGTCGCGGAGTTTCACAGCACACACTGAAACACATGGTGCAAGGGCAACAGGACCGCACATGCTGTCACATAACACGCTCCATTTGGTGCACGCTTTTTACCCAAAGTGTCTCGCAGCACGGTGAGAGAGCATATGAGAAGCTTCGGCCGGACGATAACGGCGCAAAAAAAAAAAAAAAAAGCAATATAGAAATGGGTTTCCGGGTGCTGTCGTGTAATTTATGTGGAAACGGAAGCGCTTGTGATGCAAAAAACATATTTCTGGGGAAAACTGGCAGACCTTGGCGGTGTTAGTGAGTAGGGCAACGCCGTACTTATCGAGCGACACGGGGAGGTGATGGATGGATGATGGATGGGTGGATGGAGAGAGGAGTAAAGGGCAGAGAAGACAGATAGACAGACAGACAGACAGATAGAGGGCAAAATAACAGAAACACCTAGGAGTACATGAAAGTCAAGTATTTAATAAGGAGAAAGGTCATCGTTGGCCCTCAGAGCAGCTCCAGCCCTCCCTGTCCTGCTGTCACGCTGCTTCATGCCTCCAGTTCTGTTTGAGAACAAAAGTGGAAATCTGCTTCACACAAAGGTTCAGTGGTGCTCAGATCTGGGCGACAGTGGAGGCCATGAAATTAGTTTTGACTTCATCCCGGTGTTCATGAAAGTGGTTTGTTTAGCAGAGTGGACGGTGTGTGCAGTCGTGGTTTTGTTGCCAGAAAAAAAGGTAATTGATGTAACTGATGCTCCTGCAATTCAGCCACCACCTATTTATCTGTTAGTTGCCTCGTGTTGCTTTGAAAACAAATAGAAAAGTGGTGATTGTCAGGCTTCTTTATAGGGGCATTAAGTATTCTATTACCTTTATCGAACTCCATCAGCAACCAATGATTTGCAGCAACATCGACAAGTCTCCGGAAAGCTTACAGTGGCCTGTAATTGGTATTATAAGGTTCTATCTGACTTTTTTGTGAAAACTGAGTTAGTCACATGAACCTATTCTATGAGCGCCTGTTGACATATGTGTGGTGTTATTTTTTGAAAATAATGATTTTTGAGTCTGTAATTTCCAGAACAAACGGACTCATCTCCATTTAACTCAATGGATGCTGAAAACTTTGAAGCTCAATATCTCAGAACTATCCTGAAGGCAGATAGAACCTTATAACTCTAAGCTCACGTAATAAAGTCCCATTTTTCCAATAGAGAGCAGTGAGCTAGCTAATTAGAGCAGAGATCCAACAGAAACATCTAGTGAAGAGATAGATAAAACTGGAACTGGAATGATAAAACTGCTTTGTTATTTGCTATTTTGGCTTGAGAATGAGGATCTTTGTAGCTGAAATGTCAGTGGGTGAAAATGCTAGTAGGTGTTTTGAAACTTAAATGGGTGAAGCTCAGCTCCTGGCCAAGTAATCATTGAATCATTGGTATTGATCAACAACCCTATCAAACTCCCTGCAGATACATTATGGTCATTTTGCTCTATGGGATGTAAAAAACCTACTTCTTGCAAAGCTTCAAACTGACACATACTGCTAATTGGCATTCAACTTAATACGATTCGCCTGTGTAGCTGCCTTTGAAAAAACAAAAACAAAAATCTTTATTTATGTTGTGAGGGGATTTTCTGTTTTGTGTTCCTTTGATTACACTTGTACTGTTTGCCTCTGTTTTATTCCCTTATCTATTATCTGTATTCTGTAATTTTATTGTAAAGCACCTTGTAACCTTGTTAAGAAAGGTAGTATATATATTAAAGTTTATCATTATTATTATTATTTGTAACTGGGATTTAGTTACTTCAAACTTAAAGTCCTTTTTACATGTAGTGCTTCTGTTATTTTGTCCATCGACTGCAGATGATACAGAAATGGAAAAACACAGTAAAAAAAAAAAACCCAGAAAGTTCAGGAATACATGGATGAGTGGAGAGAGAGGGAAGGGGCAGAGGAGATGGAGAGAGAGAGAGAGAGAGGGATGGATGGATGGATAGACGAATAAAGGGCAGTTCCACCACAGTGTGAAGGTGACAGATTGACCCCCGGGTCTCCTCTGCACTCTGGAGAGTTGGACCGCAAGGGTAAAGCACAGGAGGCAAGCCAGCAGGGGAACAACAAACTACACCGTCAGCAAAGATAGAGGAGGAGGAGGAGGAGGAGCGGAGGAGGAGGGGTGGATGGATGTAGGGGGAGGGAGGAAAGAGAGGAGAGGAAGAGCGAGAGAGAGAGAGAGGCTGGATGGATTTAGTGTCAATTAGAGAGGAAGAGGAGAGGAGAGATGGAGGTGTGGATGAATTTCGTGTACGTGAGAGAGGGAGGAGAGGAGGATTGGATGAATCGAGTGTGAATGAGAGAGGAAGGTGAGAGGAGAGGAGAGGTAGAGGAGGATTGGATGAAATTAGTGTGAATGAGGAAGAATAGGAAGAGGAGGAGAAGAGGGGCAGAGGGAGAGGAGGAGGAGGAGGGATGGGCGAGTTTAGTGTGAGAGAGGAAGGGGAAATGAGGAGAGGAAGAAGGGAGAGGAGGAGGAGGAGGTGTGGATGGGTTTAATATAAGCAAGGGAGAGAGGAGAAGAGGAGTAGGATGGACTTAGTATGGGCAGCAGATTACCTGTGGGAGGAAATTAAAGAAAGCGGAGGGAATGGATAAGAAGCAAAGAAAGAACGTTTGCTGAAAAATACACTTTACAGACCCGTTTTTCTTCCCAGACACTATATATATAGGAAATAAATGCTACCTGAGGTTCTTTGCTTTCACTATTTCAAAACCACAGACGGCTCCACATCCGCTAAAATGCTCCAATTTCATAAGTAAATGGCTCAAGATAGTGAAAATACCTCCGCTAATATTCAGTAATCAGTTTTAATTTCACACCGCCAGTCATTCTGAAAGAGTAGGTGTCGCATTTATGAAATGAAATGGTGGATTTCATTTTCATCTTCTATAATTCTGTCTTTCTTGACCGAGCTCAGATAGATAGATAGATAGATAGAGAGGAAGAAAAAGAAAGAAAGAAAGGAAAAAAATGATGCAGCACGATTCAGAAAACCGAATCTGAAGCTCTCTCCGGCTCCCGCTTTTCATTTCGTAGAGAGCACATGCTCCAATGTCAGAGACTGACCTTGGACAAACAATATGGAGAGAGAGAGACAGAGCGAGGGAGGAATAGAGAGAGAGAGAGAGCAAGAGGAAAAGAGAAAGAGCGATAAAGAGACACAAAAAAGAGAAAAGGAGTGAGATATATAGGCTATATTTTACTGTATTTACTGATATATTTTATGGTATTTTCTATTCTATTCTATAATATTCTATACTTAATATTGACATCAATCTATTCTGTATTTTACATATATTGTTATTATTACAAGTATTATTATTTCCATTATTCTAACTGTTTATTGGACTTTGTTTTTATCATCATTATTATTTATGTCATCATTATTGATTACTACCAAAGCTTTGGCAATATATACGGACTAGTACTGACTAGTACTAGACAATACAGCTCATTGAATTGAACTGAACTGAATTGAATGGAGAGAGAGAGAGAGTAGAAAGAGAGGCTAGCTGTGGGAGAGTGTGAATATTTGTTAAATCCAAAGCTGACGCAGGTGGAGTGGTGAGGATGAAGCGTATTGACTCCATCCTGCCTGTCTTCTACAAACAAACAGAAACCTGTCAGAAAAGAGAAAAGGGAGGGATCACTCACTCTGCAGGGGAAGCAGAGAGAGATAGAGAGACTGAGCTCTGACAAAGCCTGTATTTTATCCAGCAAAATATCTCTGTTTACAGTTTTCCTCAAAGTCTCAAAGATGCACACAGTATACAAGGAGAGAGAGAGAGAGAGAGAGAAAGAGAGAGCTCATTGTTGCTCTGATTGCTGTATCATTAAGTCAATTGCTTTAAGTCGAGAGTGCATCATCTTATTGAAATCCCATTTTTTTCTATGCAGAACCCTTTTCCTCAAAATGACTATTGACTGCAGCTATTAGATAGAATCGAACGGGGTAAAAAACGAAAGATATTTGCTTTGAAACACAATGGAGTTCAACTAAATGCAGTGTTGTAAACGTAAACAGTTCCTAGATGGGGAAATATTCAAATCCGCATACCAGGATTCCCACTCAGAGGGAAGACAGCGACTCCTGAGAACGATAGCGACCGCTTTTTTAACGCGTGACGCAGGGCTGTAGTCGAGACCGCCTTGGTCGAGTCCAAGTCCAGATCGAGTCATCGGTGAATCGAGTCCGATGCAAGACCGAGATTGAGACCGAGTCGAGACCAAGACCGGGGGGGAGTTGAGAGGGTTGAGACCGAGTCGAGACCAAGACCGCAAAACTACGAGTCCAAATCAAGACAATACCATAGCAATTTGTTATCCAAGGCTACCATTGTATTTATTGACTAAAATAACATATTTTTGTTTATTGCCTAAAATAGAAGGGAGGTTTCTAAAGACATTTCAACAAAAGTAGCATGTTTTGAGGACAAAATTAATTGTAGGCAGCTTGTTTATCTTCATAACATACAGTAGTTGCATCTTAACTAGAAGTGGATTCATCTATTTCACCTACTTTCTCACTGCTTACTTCTTACTTTCTTTATGGACCCGTTGCAGGTGGCGGGTGAAGTTAGAAGTCGTCCCGGCTGTTTCGGTGATACTAGCTTGGCAGATGCAACACACAGCCGTGTGCTTTTTCTTCACAAAGTCTTCGTGATTTTTAAAAGCAAATGTAATGACCGAAGAATTGGCAGACATTATGAAGAGTTACGTTAACGTTGAGCAATTTAAGAAGGCGAAGATAAAGGAAAAAAGACAGAGACAGCGAGAGCAGGAGAACGTTACATTGGTCATTGGTTGGGTAGTTGGCATATCACCAATCATCAGTCACTAAACCTTTCGGTGGGCGCATAACTTTATCAACTGTGAAAATTGTATCATTCGCCGCCGGTCACTTTCTTAGAAGAGATTATAATTATAAAAACAATAATATTATATAACGTTAATTCATCCGAGACCGATTCAAGTCAGAGTCATATTAACTACGAGTCCGAGACGAGACCAAGACCGTAAAAAATCGGACTCGAGTACTACAGCCCTGGCATGACGCTCACAAAGCGGACAAATCTCGGCATTGTGTCTTTGTCAACGCTCACGGAAATACTCGAGCTGTGTACAAGTACCTCCAAACTGTGAGTTTAAGAGCAGTACTTAGGTAAAAGTACTTGGTAGCTTTCCACCACTGCAGCAGAGAGCGAGGTCAAGAGAGGACAGAGAAGAGAGAGAGAGAGAGAGACAGAAGGGAGGAAGAAGAGCGGGAGAGAAGATAGAGATATAAAATAAATATAGAGGAGAGAGACAGACAGAGAGAAAGAGAGAGAGAGAAGAGGAAGATGAGAAGAAGAAATGCGGTGTGATCTTAGAGCGCAGTGTGGAACAGAAGGTCAGCTTCCCACCTACAAGAGTTGCAGGTTCAATCCCCTCTGCTGACATTGGCTTCTGTACACGTGTACGAACAAAAAAAAAAGCAAAAAAAAACAACCAAACTTTGGAGTAGCCTCCGTACACATGCATGCTCTTCCAGAATGGATGGTGGGCTTACTGCTTCAGTTTCAGAGTGTTTCAGCCGCCTTGTGTCTGATCTCAACCTGATCTCACACCAATACGTGAAATGAACACGACTTTACGTAACGCCAAATTACGTGTTGGTGCCACGTAAAGTGTTAAAATTACGTTTTCCCAGCATGAAACGGGTCCGTGAAGGAGACACGACTATAAACAGTAAGTAGAGTCACAGTGAAGCAGTGGAAAGTTAGAGTGTTGTGGTCGGGTGGTGGATGGGCGGAGGAGTTCAATTACTAGTTTGTACAAAGGAAATTTATACTGTGAGTCAAATTTAAATTTTCAGCGAAAGTTTTTCCAAGACCAAAGCCTTTCCCAAACCTTAACCAAGTTGTTTTAGTTGCCTAAACCAAACCGTTAGCCAAACTTTAGCTGAAAATGCCTTGTCCAATTCGTGTTTTTGTCACAGAATCCAATTTGTGGTGGAGGAATGTAATTTTCACATAATTCGTGTCTACAGAACGTAAATCTGTGTTTCAGAGTTCGTGCTCATTTCATAATTTTTGTTATGAGATCACATTGGTCTTTCTCAAGGACAGTTTTAAGCATCTACATGTTGCTAGGAAGCTGTAGGGTTTTCATTAGGTCCTTGTTGAACTGTGCAAGTCTGGTGGTAGTAACCTGTATAGACCAGCTGATGATCCATTACATCTCACATTTCTCTACCATTCAAACTGCTTGTGGGAAGCTTTTCTCTAGCACCATATTGTTCGATTCAGGTTTTGCGTTTTGTTTGTTGGACTTCCTCGTTGTATGTGGCCTTAATCCTTAGTTGAGGATGTAATGTTAGCGTAGCAGGCTTTACTAAGTGGATGGTAGCAGCAAAGTTAGTTGTTCAGCTGTAGAAGTGAGTTATTACTGCTCATTTGATTTGATTTTTTATTGCTGTTTTAAGGATGATTTTCAAAACTTGAAAATGTGGCGACTGCTGTTTTTTGTGCTTTTGTTTGTTAGTATTTAGTTTTGTTACTGTAAGCTGTAGCCGGTTACTGTCTTTCTTGGTTTTGTTGAAAACCTAGACTAGCTAAAGGTGGTAGATGGGTTAAGCTGGTTTTAGCTGGGCTGAGATGGTCTGATGCTGGTCGACCAGCTAACACCAGGGGCCAGTTGCATAAAGATAGACCTGGTCTTAGACTTAAATATGATCTTAAGTCAAACTTGCTGTAGAGACTTATATTTACCTGTTTCTACTACTTCTTGTTGTAGATCTCTAATGGGTTGTTTCTGTCTCTAAAGACTCTCTCTTCTTCAGGTTCTTTCCAAAAACCAAAGATTTTGCCATTCCCGCTCTGACAGTTAGGCCGACTCGTTGCCATAACAACAAAGTTCTTAACTCAAGATTAGCCAGGGGGAAGGTGGCTAACTTTCCTACCTCAAAATAAGTCAGTAATATATAAGTAACAGACAGTCTTAATTAGCCTAGTCCAACCTGAGAATGTAAGACCAGTCTAAGGCTTAGACTAGTCTTAAACTAGCTTTATGCAACTGGCCCCAGTGTAAAACTGCCCAAAATATACTGTGTACCAAGCAGACCACCAGCATAACCAGCTAGGCTGTTTTTCCAGCCAGGAATCCAGAAGGTTTGTTCCCCAAGATGCTCACTGACGAGCATGTAACTGACGCCAAGCCAGTTTCCACTTGTTTCAGATGGCGTTTGTCTCTTTTTGGACTGAAACTCTTCTGTCTCTCCCTGACCGAGGCTCAGCCACAGCATGTTGATGAGAAAATAAATATGTTGTGTTGATGAAGTGTTGCGCTTTCATTATTTCTTTGAAGCTTCATGAACCGAAAATGTAATTTGGATCTGTTTGTTTGTTGTTGTTTTTCTTCAGTGCACAGTTGAAGAATTTAGATCCAAAATGAAACAATCATCATTTGAAAAAAGTGACACCTACTCTTAAAACAATGACTGGCACAAAGGCAAAAACAAATTATGGTTTTTGTTTTAAAGGACAGAAGGTAACTCGAGTGCTTGGTTGACAAAATTCTAAATTTTTTACAGACTGGGTGTTTTAGTTTGGATATATATAACAATGAGTTTTAGGGTTATGACTTTTCGGTTAATTACTTTTTTTCCCCAAATGGATATATATCTGCTGCAGTGTTTTGGACGTCAAATCCTCAGTCCCAAACACATTGATGAGAAATGAATATTTTGCACGGAAATACGAATACAATGTCCATCAGGTCTAATAAACTCAACAGAATGATAACTTCCAGCCTCCTGACTCAGTATTTGCACCAGACTGTGGCAGACACTGTTACTCCAGACTCAGACTGTATTCAGTGTGCATTAAAACGCTGACCGTGGGTTTGCAGATTCATTATCTCTCTCATAAATATTGATTTACTGTCTATTAAGCATTTAAAAACTCCCGCAAATAAATATTGAATTAATGTTAGCTTAAACAAGAGACAATATGGGCATGCAGCAGCCTCTCGCTCCACTTCTCTCTTTCTCTATCCGTCCATCCGTCCGTTCAGTTCCATCCACTCGTCTTTCCCTCTGCAGTAGTGACCTCCTTCCTTTCTCACTCTTTTTTTTTTACTCCAGAAATGATTAAGTGAGTGACAGTTTACCTCCACACGCCCCCAGGCCCGTCTCACCCATCCCTCCACCATCCCCCCCTCCCCCCACAACCGCCACCACCGCCGCCGCCGCGAGCCTATCGGCGCTGCCAGACTCGGAGTCGGCGTGGAAGGCGAAGGAGCCTAATGTGCGTTAATCAGAGGGAAGCTAAAATTAAAACAGGACGCCCTCCCTCGCCGGAGACAGGCTCTTCCTGTTCTCTCTGGGAGGTGTTGAAGCCGGCGGGGCGCCGCCGCCGCACGCTCTGTCCCTGTCTGTCACTCTCTGTCACTGTCGCTCTCCGTCACTGTCTGTCTGTCTGTCTGTCTTCCTGCTGTCTGTCTATCTCTCTGTCTGCCTGTCTGTCTCTCTGTCTTCCTGCTGTCTGTCTGTCTCTCTGTTTGGCTTCTACCTATCTGTCTGCTGTCTGTCTGTCTCTCTGTCTGTCTCTCTGTCTGTTGTCTGTCTGTCTCTCTGTCTGTCTGCTGTCTGTCTGTCTCTCTCTCTGTCTGTCTCTCTGTCTGTCTGCCTGCTGTCTGCCTATCTGTCTGTCTGTCTGCCTATCTGTCTGTCTGTCTGCCTGTCTGTCTGTCTGCCTGTCTGTCTGTCTGCCTGTCTCTCTGTCTGCCTGTCTCTCTGTCTGTCTCTCTGTTTGTCTGCCTGCTGTCTGTCTGTCTCTCTGTCTGCCTGCTGCCTGCCTATCTGTCTGTCTGTCTGTCTCTCTGTCTGTCTGCCTGCCTGCCTGCTGTCTGTCTGCCTGCTGTCTGTCTGTCTCTCTGTCTGCCTGCTGTCTGTCTGTCTGTCTATCTCTCTGTCTGCCTATCAGGTTGTTTGTTTGTTTCCCTGTTTGTCTTTTTTCTCTTTCTATTTGTCTGCCCTTGTTCTCTGTCTGTTTTGTCTGTCGTTTCTGTCTTTGTCTATCTATATTGGTTTGTCTGTGTACCAACCTGTCTGTCTACATGTTTGTTGTCTCTCTCTTTCTTTCTCTTCTTCTTTCTCTCTATCCCTCTATTGTTTCCTCTGTTTTAAAGAAGCCCCATTTGCTCTAACTATTAAAACAGTTAAAGCTGCACGAGGCAGAGGTACGCGCTTGAATTTTGAGGACTTCATTACCCAGAAATCCTATGCAGTGCAACAATGCAATAGCAGCACACAATATACAAACAGTAAAACAGTAAACAGCCATATACAACACACAGAATTTACATTTACGGCACAATACCCAGAAAACAGCATGTTATCCAGCATGTAGTAAAGTGCACACCGTGTTAAAGTGCTGGTTAAGTGCATTTAGAGATAATCAGTGCAAGTTCAGATGCCTGATGGCTTGGAGGTAGGTGCTATCCCTGAAGCGAGATGTTCTACACTTAATGCTCCTGTATCTTCTACCTGATGGGAGGAGATTAAAGAGGTAATATGCCGGATGAGAGGGATCTGTGGTGATATTTTTAGCCTTCCTGATTATTCTGGTGGAATAAAGTGATGCAAGCGAGGAAAGACGACAACCGATGCTTTTAGATGCTCCGCCTATCACTTTTTCAAGCTTAGTCTTGTCCTGAGTGGTTGTGTGGCCATAGCAGACAAGAATGGAAAAAGTACGCACACTCTCAATTGCAGATCTATAGAGGTGAGTCATGGCTTTCCGACTGACCCCGAACTTCTTCAGCTGCCGCAGTAAGTAGAGTCGCTGGTGGGCTTTACTGACTTTGAGACTGGTGTTAAGATGCCATGATAGGGATTCGTGGATAGTGGTCCAAAAGGAACAGGAAGGAGGAGACCCTCTCTACAACATGACCATTGATGGAGAGAGGAAGATGGTGGCCTACTTTCTTCCTAAAATCAACAACCAGCTCTTTAGTTTTTGAGATATTAAGTATCAGGTTGTTAGCCTCACACCAGCTCACCCGCTCTACTACTTCCCTGCGGTAAGTGAGAGACAAAAAACAGTGTTTCAAACGCTGATGAATAAAGTGAATAAAGACATTATCCAAGAGTGCTGGTATTGTCCTCTACTATGACTTGTTCAGACCATGCACCTGGGCAACTAAAACTGAGTCGCGCTCGCACTTGCTAGAGTTTGGGTGTACTACAACCACCTGCAAAGGTCAGTGACTGGGTGGGTTCAAAGTTCAATGTGAATCTAACTTTAGGCTGGTAAGACAGGTGTGTTTTTTATATAAAAGTCTTGCCTATAGTGCAGCTTTAAAGGTCCCATATGGTGTAAAGCAGGACTCCCCTTGCCTCTTGGAGTTGGATGGTCTATCTAAACATGGTGAAAGTATCAAAACGCACGGTCACCAACTAAATCCACACAATCCATATTAGAAAAGCGAGCCTCTAAACGAGCCGTTTGGACTTCCGTAACTTTGTGGCGTCACAAAGGTTCGCTCATTATCATTTTTGTAAGAAATAATAGACTAACAAAGTGTTTTTTTCAAAGCAGTTGAGCAGTTGTCATTGTTTATTACCCGAGAGTTTTCCCTACCTGTAGCCGCCGGGCCGCGGCGTCTCACGTTTCACTCTCGAAACGGTTAGCCAATCGGAACAGAGGGGTCGTTAATATTAATGAGCCTTAAAGACACAGCGACAGAAACAGCCTGTTCTTGGTAAGGCTCAGAGAGATGCTGGAAAATGAACGTGTCAAAATGGATTGAGAGTGTTTTTGGTTCATGACACGACACACACAGCTTTGAATGGACCTCAAAATACAAAATAACACACTGGAGAGTGGAGAATATGAGACCTTTAAACACCACTGCTGGATCACAACAACAAACACCAATTTCCTCCTTCCTCCCCCCCGCCCCCCTCTCTGTCTCTGTCTCTCATTCCCCATCTAGTTAACTGAGGTGAAGAGGGAAATTAAGATGGATGGAGGAGCAGGAAGGAAAGCAGGTGACACAGGAGGGGAAAAAAGAAAATGAAGAGGGATGGAGGAGTGGACGATGTCATTTCTGCACACAAAAGCAGGTTAGTCAAATGGTAATTTGTTGTGTTGCCGACAGCAACTCAAGAAGAGAGCGCTTTCGTTCCAAAATGAGATCCAGCGTTTGACAAAAGTGACACGCACGCTCACTAAATGACTAATGGCACAAAATTAAAACAAATTATGGTGCTTTTTAAAAAATGCAGCAGATAACTTAAGTCCTTGGTTGACAAAACACTTTAACAATGACAGATGGGAGATGGGCAAATTGCATCAAGCGCTACTATATTTTAGAAGTGTTGAATGATGAGCTTCAGGTAATTAATTTCTTTTTCACTTGACAGCGTTTTGGAAATGAACTGCAGAGGACGAAATGAAGGCTGAAGTAAAAGCATTAAACTGTCTTGACGCAAGAAGAAGAAGAAGAAGGAGGCTCAACTTTCTTTTAACCTTTACTTCTTTATCAACCTGTATTCATCCGGGGGGGGGGGGGGTTGACTGCTTTTTCAGCCTCGCCCCGGCTTCATAATCGCACCGACACACACACTCGCACTTGGCAGCTGCCCAGTATGACCAGTCTTCTGCTGCCGGCCAGTGGGAGCCGCCCAGTACTTAGCAGCTAAGCCCTTTGCTCGCGGTCGTGGTTTGAGGTCAGAGAGTGTTTTCTGACCTCTGGGCCGTTCGCTCGCGTCTAAAAACCTCCGAAAACTTTTTTTTTTTTTTTCGGACGAGCGCCGCGGGCCGGAGGAAGGAGGAAGCGAGGAGCGGTTCGGTCTCGCCATGCTAGCGCTTTTGTTGGTATCCTCTGCTGCTGTAGGAAAAAAGCTGTTCGGCATTAAATATTTACAGCGGGCGCTAATTAGGAGGGGGGCGCTGAGGACACACACACACACTTTGACACACACGTAGATGTACACACACACACACCCCCACTTCACTCATAACCGCATATACTGTATATATACAGTACTGTGCAAAAGTCTTAGGCACATGTAAAAAAAAATCCATGAAGCGAAGATGCTTTCAAAAATAATGAAATGAAAAGTTTCTAAATATAAAAAAAATGTACTATAAAGAGCAGTCTACTGATACACTGATGAAGAAAACAAACAAACATAGATCTAAGATCAAATTTATATAAAAAATTTAGGGTGCATGCACACACACACACAGACTGATACACACTTACTTTCACTTGGCATATACACACAGGGATGCACGCAGATACACACATACATATGCACACACCCTCAAATGAATGCACATACGTAAACACATGAATGCAAATATGCAAACGCAACCCCCGGCCCCCAACACACACACACGCACACACACACACGTCCCTCCCCCTCACACCCGCGACCTTCGGAGGAACGCCGATGACAGAAATCCTCTTAATTACAGTCACATACACATCCAGCTGCAACATACAGCCTCCATTCACTCCCTCACTAAGCCAATCCACTGCGGTGAATTATTAGCGTTTGATGTGTAGGGCTTAATTGATAACAGCCGTACTGTATGTCCTCGCTGTGCTGCGCTGTGTAAACCGATGGTGAAATACTGAAATACTGGGAGTTTATCAGCCAACGGCAACGTACACACTGCAGCTACATACGGTTGTTGTCCACTTCATCCTGTTAAATTCACACACAGTTCGGTTATTAAAGCTCTGTGTAGCTCTGCTAGTGTCTGGGGTTGTGTCTCTTCCTCCATGATAAAACCCCCAAAAATCTGTGATTCTGTGATCTGTTGCTCCGGTAGAGGAGACTGGAGAATTGTGGGTTTTTTTTCTTCTCTCTCCATTCACTGCCATTCAGGGGCGATTTTAGCATTAGGCAGAGGTAGGCGACTGCCTTGGGCCCCAACAGCCAGAGGGCCCCCCAAAAAGACAAGAATAGAACTAATGTAAACTTATTTTTACTCAATATAAAAGAAATGTACTTATTATTGAAAAACACCCCTCTTTTTGTTACAATAAATTATTTCAATCTTGAGTCATGGTCACCCACCCTAATCAGTCAGGCTATAGTTATTCCACTTCTAGTGCGATTAGTACTACTATTTTGTTCCTATTTCGCCACCCAAAACACCCAAAACAAAAAAAAAAGCAAGCTACACAAATGTTGCAGAAAAACAACAAAAAGTGCCTTTGCATGCATAGTTTTCTCAGCCCCAACTTGATGGTAATATGTAGAAAGGATGGATTTAAAAGGGAGAGGGTTGGGATTCAGGGGGCCCCATGCTTGCCTTTGCCTAGGGCCCCCAAATCACTAATCACTAAGTCCGCCCCTGCTGCCATTGAATGGAAGAACAGTCTGAAAATCACACTTCTAGCACATAAAGGAACGCCGACAAAGCAGATTCTGACATATAAAAAAACAATAGTCATCCTGCTGATTTTCTTTTTTAAGTGAATTGCTTTCATCAGCGGCAGAAGGATCACCTCTCAGTCAAAAACAGCACAGAAATAAACCTCATGTTGAGACGCCCGAGTCGTACATTTATAACCACAATCAGCTGTTCACAGCCACTGTTGTCCAAGAGCTGAGGACCTCCAATATGGCCGCCAGAGGGTGTGTTACCCCACCTGAAAGCCCTCTATATAAATAGGAACCCTAACGCTAACCCTTAACCCAAGTTGTTTTATTTGCCTAAACTTAACCGTTAGTCAAGTTTTGGGGTGAAAATGGTGTGTCCAATCTGTGTTATTGTTCATTTTCAATTTGTGTCCACAGTTTGTAAATCTGCATTTCAGACTTTGTGCTCATTTCATTACTTTTCAGAAGATCACGTTTGTTAGATATTACATCAAATGGGTAATGGAAGACCTGAGAACGCACCGGAACACTGAGAAAGATCCTATGTTTTCCCGGTTAGTGGTGCACACATAACTCCCAGTTATTGCTATGCAGCACTTGACGTGTTCACTGGTTACTGCTAAACACTTCCATTTACCAGCATTTGGCTGGTGGTAATTTTCCACCCTGACGACAGGCGATGTTGCCTGCCAATTATAGCAAAAAAGAGGGAAAAAAAGCTATAAATTTCGTCAGGACATCCATAATATACACTTCATGCTCCATATAGAACAGGCTACAGTCATTATGTGCACAGGAGTTATAATTCCCAGGGCTGTCAGCAGATTTACAGTGAATATAGTTGAAAAAGAGAAGGAGAGAGAGAGGACTTGTCAGCTAAAAGTGGTGGCGCTAACGCTAATACTCGGAGATGGGGGGAAAAAAGAGGGAGGAGAAAAAAAACAGACATGTCAATGGAGAGACATCCAGTGTTAATCACATGTGTCAGGCTCAGTGGAGAGAGGGGTGCAATTTCCCACATGTGAGCGCCGCGCCGGGCGGACTGTCTCCAGGAGCATCTCCGCTGGGAACGTGATGATTATTATTCCTGTTTGATTGCCACTCGCTCTGAGCCGGCCGTAATGGAGTGTCCAATTCTTATCTGTCCTGCTAACAGGCTGAGAATAACCCTTAATTAACCCTTAATGAATAAACCCTTAACTCACAATGAATGGAAATTGTTAATCCAGATGTATCCGTTGTCGAAGCCTCGCTTTTTATTGCAGGCTTGCTGAACTGCGTCTGCACTTTGGCTCCGTCGGAGGAAAAAAATATAAAGTTTGAGCTTTTTTATCAGTAGCAAGGAAGGGTCAGTAGATGGTTGAGAGACACCAGAGTTTTGTGAAATTGACTAATTTGGCTGCTGTCTAACGTTCAGCCTGGTTTCATGAAACTTTGTGAATGAACACGACGTCTTAAAATGCAAATAACATTCTCTGCACAAAAAGTGAGAAGAATCTGTAATGAACTAGAAAGTAGTCTGAAATTGAAATAGCGTGTTGGAAAGTAAAGGTGTGGAGGTCAGGGGGTCGGACGGGTGGAGACGTTTAGCTTCAACTCCGACGACCCGGGTTCAATTCCCAACTCATGACTTTTCTACTGGGAGTGAAGTTTTCAGTTTCAGAGCAAGTTTTTCTTGTTTAACCATGACCAAAACCTTAAAGCTCCCATATTCTCCACTCTCCAGTGTTTTATTTTGTGTCTTGAGGTCCATTCAAAGCTGTGTGTGTGGTGTCATGAACCAAATACACTCTCAATCCATTTTTACACGTTCATTTTCCAGCATCTCTCTGAGCCTTACCAAGAACAGGCTGTTTCTGTCGCTGTGTCTTTAAGGCTCATTAATATTAACGACCCCTCTGTTCCGATTGGCTAACCGTTTCGAGAGTGAAACGTGAGACGCCGCGGCCCGGCGGCTACAGGTAGGGAAAACTCTCCGGTAATAAACAACGACAACCGCTCAACCGCTTTGAAAAAAACACTTTGTTAGTCTATTATTTCTTACAAAAATGATAATGAGCGAACCTTTGTGACGCCACAAAGTTACAGAAGTCCAAACGGCTCGTTTAGAGGCTCGCTTTTCTGATATGGATTGTGTGGATTTAGTTGGTGACCGTGCGTTTTGATACTTTCACCATGTTTAGATAGACCATCCAACTCCTTTATAATCAAAGCAAGGCAAGGGGGATCCTGTTTCACACAATATTGGACCTTTAATCAAATTGTTTTAGTTGCCTATCCTTAACCAAAGTTGTTTTTAGTTGCCTAAACTGTTTGCTAACCTGTTCACGTCATGAACATATGAAAACAGTGTGTCCAGTTCTCATATTATCCTGTCATGGCGGAGGAACGTAATCTTCACATTATCCATGTCCACAGCACATAATCTGCCTTTCAGAGTTTGTGCTCCTTTCACAAAATCTTGTGAAACAGAGTTGGCAATGTTGGAGAAAACTCACGCAGGATGAAGATGCAGGATAAAGGCATGAAGGGCAACTTCAACAATGGCAACCGGTGCGGATGAAGCCAAGGGAGAAGGGTGGAAATTGCCCAATTTTAAACTGCTTTATGGTTTGGGAATGCAATTATTCCCCTGGCACGAGTCTGCTGTGTTTGGTGCAAACAGCATAACACCCTTTTAATTGGGGCGAGGACAAATGTGACAATTATGTGTCATAACCTTGATCACATTCAACACGCACATGCAGTACACACACACACACACACACACACACACACACACACATACATTCCAATTCAGTACCACATGTTCACTTCTTTGATTCTTTGATCTTTTACTTTTGATTTTCTTTAACCCCATTTTGCTATGTGGCCATTTGATGTGTTTGGTTGTTCCATTGTCATGTCTGATTCAGTTGTTTCTTTGCTTGTTCTATTAATGTTTCTGTTTGTTTCTTTGTTGGCTTCTTCCTTTCTTTCTTTCTTTCTTTCTTTCTCTCTGAGGTGGCATGTTTATGGGTCTTAGTTTTAAATCCCTCCTGCACAAATTTGTTCTTCCCAGTAAGACTTTGTTATCTCCGGTAAGACTCAAGTGAACTCTCGCAGAGTAATGATCCTGCGTGAGCGTATGAAAATATACCCAAGCAGCACAAACGCTGTGCATTCGAATCATTAGTCTGCCTATTGTTGTTATTACCTGTGCCCACTGACAGCTGTGATTTCCCTCGCTTCAAGACATCGGCGCATCGGGGAGTCTGTGTATATTGGTTCTGTAGGCGGAGGTTTGTGGAGATGGTGGTTGTTATCGGCCTCTTTGCGGATTCAGGGTGAGCGTAGATGCAAGTTGATTTACTCCAAGTGGACTGGAAGAGAACCATTTCAATCAGGATAGAGTAAGTGAAGGAGATGCTGTAGCCTCATAAGGTACGATGGAGAGGTAACACCAAAAATGTAGCTCCATAAATATATTCTTTATTACCTCCACCAAGGAGGTTATGTATACGGTGCCGTTTGTTTGTTTGTCTGTTTGTCAGCAGGATTACGGAAAAACTACCGCCTCGATTTTCATGAAATTTCGTGGAAGGGTGTAGCATGGGCCAAGGGAAGAACCCATTCAATTTTGGAGTGGATCCGGATCTGATTCACGAACAAGCCTTGGCGGAGGTCTGCGCTCTCCAAGTGCCCTTCCAGTTAGATGAGGTTTCGCTCCCCTGATCAAGAGATTCAGGGGAGCGTAGATGCAAGTTGATTTACTCCAAGTGGACATGCAGAGAACCATTTCAATCAGGATAGGCTGTTTAGTGAAGGAGATGCTGTAGCTTCATAAGGTCCGATGGAGAGGTAACGCGCGCCCACAAATTGTTGGGAGGTGCTCATCACTGGAAGTAAATAGGAGAAAACAAGAAGAAGTGTGTCGCACTCTCTAGCTCCATAAAAATATCCTTTATTAGATGCATTTTCAGCCCTCTTCAAGACCGTCTTCAAGATCAAGAGATTCAAGTGAGCGTAGATGCAGGTCGATTTACTCCAATGGACGGGCAGAGAACCAGGATAGACGAAGTGAAGGATGAATTACAAGTTTTTTATTGCATGATGAGTGTAGAATTTATAGAGAAAGGCTTTTAGACTTTTAGAAGGTGATTAGACTCCAAATTCCCCCTGATGGAGTCCAGACGCTGGTGGAGGGAGAGGGTTGTGTAGATGAACCTCCTGCAGATGAGTGATGGAGCCTCGTTCCTGGAGTCGGAGTCTCCCTCTTGAGGAGCCGGATCAATACAGGAGGCGTGAGCGCATGGACAGCAGCACCGAGACGACAGCCGAGGGCAGACGAGCGAGGAGCAGTTTTAAATTCTGGCAGCGGCGTGACGATTGGTTCTCAGGACACGTGGAGAAGATCTGAATGGTTAAAGGTCACATATGGTGTAAAGCAGGATTCCCCTTGTCTCTGTGATGATAAAGGAGTTGGATGGTCTATCTAAACATGGTGAAAGTATCAAAACGCACGGTCGCCAACTAAATCCACACAATCCATATTAGAAAAGCGAGCCTCTAAACGAGCCGTTTGGACTTCCGTAACTTTGTGGCGTCACAAAGGTTCGCTCATTATCATTTTTGTAAGAAAAAATAGACTAACAAAGTGTTTTTTTCAAAGCGGTTGAGCGGTTGTCATTGTTTATTACCGGAGAGTTTTCCCTACCTGTAGCCGCTGGGCCGCGGCGTCTCACGTTTCACTCTCGAAACGGTTAGCCAATCGGAACAGAGGGGTCGTTAATATTAATGAGCCTTAAAGACACGGCGACAGAAGCAGCCTGTTCTTGGTAAGGCTCAGAGAGATGCTGGAAAATGAACGTGGAGAAATGGATTGAGAGTGTTTTTGGTTCATGACACCACACACACAGCTTTGAATGGACCTCAAGACACAAAATAAAAGACTGGAGAGTGGAGAATATGGGAGCTTTAAGGTTTTGGTCATGGTTAAACAAGAAAAACTTGCTCTGAAACTGAAAACTTCACTCCCAGTAGAAAAGTCATGAGTTGGGAATTGAACCCGGGTCGTCGGAGTTGAAGGTAAACGTCTCCACCCATCCGACTTTGAATGGACCTCAAGACACAAAATAAAACACTGGGGAGTTAAATGTGCAAATCTCTAAAACTAGAGAGGGAGAGTGTGTAAGCAAAGCAGTCTTCCTGATTGAACTTTCACTGTAGCTTCATAATGTGCAGGTGAAATGCTGAAATCTGAACCAACCGTTCTGATCAAATTTCTTCTCTCATAATGAACTTTACAAGTGATTTTGACGATAATACACTCTTAAATACACCGCTCACCTCCACTCACTTCTACAGTCTTCAGGAATCTTCCCCTCCCGCCTCCCTCTCTCTCAGACATTAATAAGTTTGAAATAAAAAAAAAAAAACGACGGAGGTGAATTGGTGACGGTTAAGTGGAGAGGCTGAAAGAACGCTCCGACGCCCACGCACGCCGATAAAGCCCCGGCTCCTGCTCTCTCTCCCGGTGTAATTATCCGAACCAGTCAGATATCACACCGCTGAGTGCCAAGTCTCCTATTAATCACCCGTACGCACATCATTTAGCCTACACACACGCTCGCATGAAGCATGGAGGCATACGCAAACACACACACACACACACACAAACACACACACACACACACAACTTAGCCAAAGAATGAGACGCAGTGGGGTTGAGAAGCCAAATTCGATTCTCTTTCTCTTTCTCAGAAACATTCAATATCTCCCTTTCACTTTCTATCCATCTCTTTCTCTATTCTCCATCTCTTTGTATTCAATACAAAGAGACTCACTGGCACGGTAAGATTTTCTTTACATTGACAAAGCAGCTATACAACACCAGCAAATACAGAAAAAGACGACAAAACATAGATCATATAGGGAAAGCTCTAAGTACCCGTCTTCCTCTCTCTATCTCTATAACAGCGTATTACGGCCATTGTAGGTGATTTTTTTGTTTTGTTTTGTTTTTTTACTGAGAGAGGAGGTAACATTCTGAGAAGAAAATTCATAAAGTCAGAAATGTTCAAGAAAAAAAAACCTCTGAAATTAGCAAGAAACAAGAACATTCAGTTTTTTTCTTGCAAATTTCTGAGTTTTTTCTTATAAATTTCTGAGTTTTTTTCTGGCAAATTTCTGACTTTAATCTCAGAAATTCTGTTTTTTCTTGCAAATTTATGATTTTTTTCTCTCGTAAATATGATTTTAATCTCAGAAATTCTGCGTTTTTTTCTCTGAATGTTACCCCCCTCTCATCTGCTGCAGTAAACAAAATCACCTAAAATGGCCCTAATACCATCTGTGTACTTTTGTCTCTTCCTCTTCTTTTTTCCTCGTCTCTCTTTTCTCTTTCTCCGTCTTCCCATCTCGCCATCTCTCATTTCTCTCCATTATGAAATGACCCATTAAGAGGAATCAATCTCTTTGATGTTGTTTTTCTCGTCATGCGGCTCTGATATCAACACAGCCATATCAACACCTGAGAGGACGGTGATTACAGGGATGATGGGTCCAACATGGAGTGGGTCTGCATCACTAAAGTACCCATAATTACAGTAAAGACCATGACATATACTGTTATATACTGTGTGATGGTCAGTGGCACACGTGTGCTGTCTGAAAAACACATGTTTATTATCCCCATCGGAATTAGAACTGGAAACATGTTCACTTTCACACATGTTCACAATTGAGTAGCTTTTTTGTGTACTTGTACTTTTTTTGAGTAGTTTTTCAAGTCAGTAATTTTACTTTTACTTAAGTACGTTTTTGCTGAACTAATTGCACTTCACTACAATTTAAATCCCGTCCATTACAGAGGACAGACTGTGTTTATTTTCTCCATCAGCAACAGAAACTGGGATCGACGTAAACTGACAAACTGTGGAGCGATTCACACTGAGAAGAGGAATCTGGCTTTACTTTTGTCTTATACACTTTATTTTGTAATTTCCAATTTTTCTTATTAATATTATTTCTTATTGCTATAGTGTAGTAAGTATTGTAATATTCACAATAGAAAACGAGACCAGAGACCGATGTATTGGCTCTTCAGTCGGTTAGACAAACTCTCTCGCTTTCTCTCTCTCTCTCTCTCTCTCTCTCACACACACACACACACACACACACAAGCATATTCTCTGCCCCATTCTCTTTCACACTCCGACTCAAAATAAAAGCAACAATCGAATAAATTGTATACTGTATTTCAAATTGACTCTGTAGATAGGACACTGATGTATTGCTCAGCAGGATGTACCAACTACTGTACCAATCTCTCTCTCTCTCTCTCTTACACACACACACATTTTATCCATCTCTTGCTCTCAGTGTTATATAATCCTGTATATTGACTACTGACTGACTATAACTGCTTGACACTGTATAATATTTTACAGTGTCTACAGGCTGCAGATTGATGTGGCCTTCTCTCTCTCTCTTAAACACACATACAGACGTTTCTCTCCTCTGATCTCCTGCCGTCTCCCTCTCTGTTGACATATAACATTTTATATTGACTATAGACAGGAGATAACTGCATTGGCTCAAACTACCTGTTCCCCTGTCTCTCTCTCTTTCTGTTGTCATTGTAAAATGTTTAACAGCCTGTAGACCGGAGACTGACGTATGAAGCTGCAGCTGCGTCACAAATCTCCTGGCAACCAGCTGGAGCCATCATGGAGGTCCAGTGGAGAACTGGCTGTGTGAAAATAATGGATAAATAGGCTGTATACCAACCAGAGAAGAAAAACAAATACATATACAATAGCTGGGTGTGGCTGTAGATCCATTCAGTAACGTTCTCAGTAAAAGTGAATAGTGTGATAAGGTGGATTTGTTTCCAAATGTAGGTTACTGTGACACAGTAAACTGTCTTGTCTTTAGCCCTAGTCTCTACTCCAAAACATGAAGAGTTGTAGCTTGAGAAGAGTCAGCTCAGTTAACCTGAACAAACTGTTAGCTAGCTAACTAGCCAGCAAACACACTGATGTTAATGTCAACATGCTAACGCTAGCTGCTACTAGATACGTTAGCTAGTGTGCTAATCAGATGTGTTAACGACAAGACAGTGATGGTTAGCCGACCAGATGCTATGGTTAGCTAGCTAACAAGCTGACATTATCTATACAGTAAATCAATCAGATGGATCAGTGATGAAATGATCAGTTCAGTCAGAAACAGACAGAAGTTAACTGTCTGTTCAATTCTGTTGAGACGGTTTTCTGAGCTGGACCTCCAACATGGCCGCCAGAGGGCGTGTTACGTGACCTGAAAGCCATCTATTGACCTCAGGTGGGCATACAACCTACTCTCTATTTCTCTCCCTTTCTCTCTCACACACACACACACACACACAATCTCCCTACCTAACTCATTATTTTTATCAATGTATAAAATATTGACTATAGACCGAGAGATTGACGTATTGGTTCCTCAGTAGGTTGTAAAAACAACCTCTCTCTCTCTCTCTCTCTCTCACACACACACACACACACACACACCATATAGTACAGCACATTCTCTCTGGCTGTTTCTCTCTTTTTCTTTTGTTGACTAGACAGACACACAGGGCTCCTTGGAAGAATGTATAAATTAACCATTTCTCTCTCTCTCTCCCTCCCTCCATCTCTTTCCCTCTCTCTCTCCATCTCTCCCTCTCTCCCTCCCTCTCTTGACATTGTATAATCTCTCACCCTCCCTCTATAGGCAGCAGAGTTGTGTATCAGCTCCTCAGTGTGTTGTAGGGAGCGGCAGGGAGGGAGGAGGCGGCACAGCGGGTAATGAAGAGCTGAACAGATTCATCAGAGGAAGGAGGTTGCAAGTTCAACAGAGAGAGAGATGGAGAGGGGGAGTGAACGAGGTAGAGAGAGAGACCCAGGGAGATTTATAGAGGAAGTGGAGGGGAAAAAAAGGGGTAGATCGAGTGGAAGAAAGCCAGAGAAAGATAAGTTGTAAAGGCGAGCCAGACAGAGATCGGCAAGATCTTTGGAGTGAATTTGACTTGATTTTAACGACACAGTCAGTGCTTCTCTTTGGGAGTTAAGCGCATTGCTCAAGGGCAAAAGGTAGTTCTCGATGGAGGAATTTGTTTCACAGATTTTCCACAGCTAGCCTGCGGATTCGAACCAGCCACCTTCTAATCTCAAGCCTGCTTCTCTATCAGCAGATTAATTTCAGTCATCCAGGTAGTAAGATGTCCAAAAAATGCATATACATGACTAGTCAATAGTCAATAGTCTGAATGTTCCATGTTCTTCATCCTCTTAAAGCCATTTTGATCCAAAGGCTTCTGCTTAAATGCTTGAAATGTGTTCCTTAGACAAATATAAATAGTGAAGTCTATCCTATGTATGAATTTCTTTCCAAAGCCTTTGCCTTTCCATCAAGGCAAAGGGCGGCTACTTTAAATAATCTAAAATATAAGATAGTTTTGATTTGTTTAACATGTTTTTTTGGTCACTGCATAATTCCATTTGTGTTATTTCATAGTTTTGATGTCTTTACTGTTATTCTAAAATGTGGAAAATAGTAAAAATAAAGAAAAATGGTGGTGCGTCCAAACTTTTGACTGGTATAGGGTTGGACTTCTCTCTTCAGCCATTAGAAGATACAAGGAAAAGTCTTGTGACCACTGGCTAAGAGGTTTGTGTTGCAAAATACTAATGCGGCTCCACTGTTTAACGTTAAATAAAGACTGTTCTGCAGCAGTAAAGCAGGATAGATGCAGGATAAATGCATGCAGGACTTTTCTATGGAAGCCGAGAACGGCCATGCTTGCAATTCTTTTTTTTAATGCCGTTATCTCGAGATCACAAGTTAATTATTTCATGATCTCGAGATAACAAAGCTCGTTTTCTCAAGATAACAGGTTAATTTATCTCGTTATCTCAAGAAAACAAAAGGCCGATTTCTCGAGATAACGAGATAATTTAGCACGAGATAACGTGTAGTTTTGTTTGCTGCAGTTACGGTAACTGCAGCAAACAAAACTACACATTTATGCCTTGACTTCCTGTTCAGTTATGAATCCTCCCCGACAGTCATGACAGTGATCTTGAAGGCTGAAATCAGGAGTGATCAAATGAACCAGACACTCATTTTCGAGTTCTCCATAATTATCCCGTGATCTCGGGAAAAACAAAAGTCGTTTTCTCGTGATAAATTATCTCGTTATCTCGAGAAATCGGCCTTTTGTTTTCTCGAGATAACCAGATAAATTAACCCGTTATCTTGAGAAAACGAGCTTTGTTATCTCAAGATAATGAAATAATTAACTTGTGATCTCGAGATAACATCATTAAAAAAATAATTGCAAGCACGGCCGTTCTGGGCTTCCGTACTTTTCCAATGTCTTCCACTGTTTTATTTCCAAATCTTACAGTCTGTATTTGTGAAGGTAATAGGCCTTCTGGATGAGGAGGAGTTTCTGAATACAAAGGACGCTATTGATGACCCTGCACATAATAACACATCGCTGTTTGGATTACTTGTGTGGTTCATCTTAGCTTCTCAAGGCCTGACATGACAGTCCTCAACACCCTCAAGCAGAATATCATTGAAGTTAAGTGGCAAGATAAGGATGATTCTCTGTGTTCGAAATCTCTGAAAAAAAATCTTCTGAAGATGTCTTGAGCTCCAGCGGCGGCTTTACAACCCTCAAAACAAGGTGTTTTCATTTTTAGGTATAAGCGTGTTGCCAGCTGATCTCATCTTCTGTGTAAGAACCTCGGCTAGATTGTGAAGGGAAGCCGCCTCGTTATCTCTGGAGTTGTGGGAAAACTGTGAAGGTAAACAACAATTTGCCTCTACAGCATCAGTCTTGTTGTTTACGTGCCGGCAAATCGCCCGCTCGCTAACGGCAACGTGAGACGCGAATCCCACCGAGCGCTGGAGTGTAAACAGAGACGTTCACAGGCTGTTTTAAGAGGAACGAGGTAAAGGCGGCAATTTGCAATCAACCCAGCGTGGTGAGTTGTGTGTTTTTAGGATCAATAGGCAGCAGAGCGGGCTGTCGCATTGCAAGTTTGATCAAACAACAAACTACAGACCTGTGTTTTGACTAAGTGCTTTATTTGAGCAAGTGGCAAGATAAGGCTGGTTCTCTGTGTTCGAGATCTCTGAAAAAAATCTTTTGAAGATCTCTCGAGAGTTACTAATTCCTGGTTATTTCAGCAACAAACTTGTACTCATGTCAAGTTTTCTGTAGTTATGTTACTACTAAATGTGTGTTTTATGCTATGTTGTTGTACTCAGTTTACCTTTATTTTATTTTTTTTTACCTTGTGCTCTATTGTATCTTGCTGTACTCGGTTTACCTTCTTTTTACCTCACTGTTTTAATCTCTTATTCTCCCAAAAGCCCTTCTAGGGACGGGTGTTGCAAATTAGCATCCGCTATAAACACTGTGATACTTGCATCGGATAGCTGTTCTCAGTTTGTCTATGTATATTGTATCTGTCCCTATCAAATAAATCATGAATAAATAAATAAGATGCTGGATCTCCTACCTGCTCATTTTAAACGAAAACACACACACTGCAAAAAACGTCCATCTTACAGGTCATTTAGTCTCATATTCAGCCTTCAGATCTTATTTTCCTTAAACCAAGAGAAACATTCTGCCAGTGAGGAGAGATAACTCCACTTGTCTCCAATGCAGCTTCACTTGTTTCAGGAGTTTTCTAGAAACGAGTGTCAGTCTGTTGAAATGTCAAAAAGTCAGAATAAGGCAGATCACTGCACTGCTGTCAAGAAAATGACACTTGATTCTACAAAATTCTTGAAACAAGTTGATTTGCATTGGAAACAAGTGAAATTATCTCACCGCTTTGGCAGATTTTATCACTTATTTTAAGAAAATTATGATTTTAGGACTCAATAACAGACTAAATAACCTGTTAAGATGGAAATTTTATATATCATCAGTCTGTGATGTTCAGTTCCTTCCAGGAGTTATTTTGTGATGAAGTGTTTGGTTTCCCTCAACCTGCCTCTTCTGCTTCTACTGCAGTTAGTGATTTACTACATTTCCCAGAATGCCCTTTGACATGCCCCTAGAGAAGCGGTGTGAACTTGTTTCACTCACACACTTGTCTCACTGTGGGTTATATACTGTATGTGTAGGTGGAGAGAGTGATAGCGATAACACTGCCCTACAAAAGCAAACAGCCGTAATAAACTTTTTATGTCTTATAGGTCCAAGGTTATAGTTTTAGATTTTATATGAACAAGAACTGATACCCACGAATGTTTCTAAATGATATACAGTCCACTTCTGTACCAACGCTATTTTCGTTTGCGCATAAATTAAACACTGAAGTCCTTTTTCTCTCTGTGTTTGTAGGGCAGAATAGCAGAGTAAGAGAAAGCGAGCGAGAGGTTTTCCCAGTCCAGAAACTTTTACTCAAAACTCTTGCTGCTGCATTGCATTCTGGTCTCTCTCTCCTGCTCCTGTGGGTGGAGAAATTGGTCTCTCTTCCTCCTCCACGATGGATTTCTCCCTGTGTGATTGTTGAACGTCTCTCGGTGCAAAAATGGCGGCTCTAGAAAGAAGCCCCTCGCTCTTTGATTCTGAGGGACTGACACCAAAACCTGACGTTTTAGATCGCTGAAACATTTTCTGACGTCAGCTCGTCTACGATTGGCCGGTTATCGTAAAACTTTAATTAACAGCCCGGGCTTTTATTTGCTTCAAACACTGAACTCAACCGGCCTATATTTGGGACAGGCGTCTATATGGGACAGGCCTTTAATTCCTTTCGCACAAAACTCTTGCTCAGCAAAGAGGGGAAATACTATCAAATTGTTTATTTAAACCAATATGAATATTACTTATATATACAAATTAGGCTATCGAATAAGATATCAATTACAAATCATTCATTTGATGTCGCTCTGAGAGAGAGAGAGAGAGAGAGAGAGAGCCCCGTGGAGGTTTTACTTTTGCCATTCTCTCACTCTCTTGAGATCAACGGAGAAATGTCTTGCTGCTGCTTCTCCTGACTTTTGTTCAGCAAATTTGACAACTGACAGCTTGAATTTCAGGTTGGACTTTTTTTCTCTGTGTCGCCATGGCGATCAGCAAATGTGACTGACGTTTGAATGCAAGTAAAAAAAATAAAAAAATAAACCAGTAAAAGGGACTCGGCGTTTAATCGGGACTCGGTTTTACGTTATCCACGAAGAAGTAAAATACACCAACAAAATACAACTAAATGCAAGGTACATCGTAAATAGCTGGGGTTTTTTTTACTTTCTGGGGTGGGATTATGTCTAAAATTTATAATGTGATTTCATTACAAAAAAACTATTTACATTTTAAGCACTTAGCTGACATTTTTATCCAGAGTGACTCACAATGAGCGCAACAGTAGAAGAGGCTTAAACCCCTACAAGCGACCGACAGTAAGGAGGTCAAAGGTCAGAAGACACTAGAAAGCAAACGGATAGAAGAGATATAAGAGCTAAGGAGAGAGGTAGAAGGGAGGTTTTTTTTTTCATTGGAGGGGAGGAAGAAGAAGAAGGAGATGGAGAGGAGAAGAGATAAAAGGAAGATGCGGAGATGAAAAATGGCCGTCACTTCTTCTTCGTTGGTCTTGTGTGCGCGGGGCGGCGGATAAGGATTACAGGTGCAGTGACAGGGAGGCAGGAGCAGAGCTGGATTACAACCTGCAGGATTAGCCTCTGCTCCTCTATTCTCTGCCTGTCATCTCTCTAACCCCCTTTTTTTCCCCCCCGTCATGTCTTCTTCCTCTCTCTCTCCGTCATCTCTCTCTCTCTTTCTGCATATCTCTCTGTCGCTCCCTCCTTTCTTTATACCGTTTCTTTTGACATCTTTTCCTGTCGTATCGCTTCCTCTCGCCAGTCACTCTTTCCCTCTTTTTCTACCATTCGTTCATCTCAATCTTTGCTTCTTTCTATCATCTCTCTCTCCATATCTCTCTGTCTCTCCCTCCTTTCTACCATTTCTTCTTCTTTCTATCTCTCCATAGTCACTCTTTCCCTCTTTTTCTACCGTTCATTCCTCTCTATCTTTCCTTCCTCTCTCTCTCTGCTGTCTTTCTCTCTCTCTTTATCCTTGTCTCTTGTTCTCTTATTCTCCCCCTCCATCCATCTTGTCTCCATTCCTTCCTTCCATTCTCTCCATCATCTCCCTCTCCACATCTTTCTGTCTCCCTCCTTCTTTCTACCTCTTTTTCCACCATTCGTTCCTCTCTATCTTTGCTTCTTTCTATCATCTCTCTCTCCATCTCTCCCTCCTTTCTACCATTTCTTTTTCTTCTTTCTGACATCTTTCCATGTCATATCTCTTCCTCTCACTATCTCTCTCTAGTCATTCTTTCCCTTTTTTTCTGCCGTTCGTTCCTTTCTATCTTTCCTTTGTCTCTTCTCTCTCTCTTTACTTCATCTCCTACTCTTTTTATGGTCTTTCTCTCTTTCTCTATCCTTGTCTCTTTCTCTTATTCTCTCCCTCTATCCATCTCGTCTCCATTCCTTCCTTCCTCCCTTCCTTTCTCTGTCATCTCTCTTTCTCCATATCTGTCGCTCCCCCCTTTCTTTATACCATTTCTTTTTCTTCTTTCTGCCATCTTTCTCTCTCATATCTCCATCTATATATCTCTATATCTCTTTTCCTCTCTTTCTACCCTTCATTCCTCTCTATCTTTGCTTCTTTCTATCATCTCTCTCTCCATATCTCTCTGTCTCCCTCCTTTCTACCATTTATTTTTCTTCTTTCTGCCTTTCGCTGTCTCTCTAGTCACTCTTTCCCTCATTTTCTATCGTTCGTTCCTCTATATTTCTTCTTCTCTCTCTCTCTACTTCATCTCCTACTCTTTTTCTGCTGTCTTTCTCTCTTTCTCTATCCTCGTCTCTTTCGCTGTCTTTCTATCTCTCTCTTCCTCTTATTCTCTCCCTCTGTCCATCAGGTCTCCATTCCTTCCTTCTGTCCTTCCTTTCTCTCCGTCATCTCCCTCTCCACATCTTTCTGTCTCTCCCTCCTTCTTTCTACCGTTTCTTTTTCTTCTTTCTGACATCTTTCCCTGTCATATCGCTTCCTTGCACTGACTCTCTTCAGTCACTCTTTCCCTCTTTTTCTACTGGTTGTTCCTATCCATCTTTCCTTCCTCTCTTCTTCTCCTCTCTCTTTCCTTCATCTCCCACTCTTTGTCGTCTTTCGCCCTCTTTCTGCCATCTCTCTCTCTCTGTCTTTACTGTCTTTCTATCTCTCTCTTATTCTCTCCCGCTTTCCATCCTGTCTGCCTCCCTTCCTTCCTTTCTCCCTCTCCATCCTTTCTCCCCGTCTCTCTGTCTTTTCCCCTCTCTTTTTTTCCTCTTTTGCATCCCTCTGTCTCCCCTCCAGTTTCTCTCTCTCTCTCTCTCTCTCTCTCTCTCTCTCTCTCTCTCTCTCTCTCCCCTTTCCCCACTCTGTCTACTTCTTTCTCATCCTCTCTGATCCCTCCATCTGTCCACAGTAATTCCATCCTCCATCCACTTCTCCTCTTCCGTGGGTTGGACCAGCTGAGCCCCGGTCTCTCCGCTGATCCTCCCCCATCCTGGTTAAGTCTCGCTGGGCCGCGATGCAAACAGCGCTCCCCTAACACGACCTCATATCCACAAACCTTCCTCATACCTTCCCTATGTCTCTCTCTCTCTCTCTCTCACCCTCTCTCCCTCTTCCTCTGTCATTGCTGATGGGTGTAAATGTCTCGGGAATGTTGAAAAGCAGCTTGGATTCAGGTTGACATTAGGGCTGAACGATTTTGAAAAAATATCGAATTGCAATTGCGATATGATTTGCGATATTAGAGGGAATGATAATTTTTACAAAAACGTATTAAAATGATTATGGGCTGATTTTTGCAGGGATCTGTACCAAACAAAGATGTTTTCTTAAGTCTGTAGAATATGATGTGTAGGCCAGGACCTCTCTGCAGCACCACAATATTTAATTGAAAATGGTATTTTGACACATTTCACCTTTAACAAATATTGTGCCTCCTGCGATTTGAAAATTGCAGTAGGCCATATTGCGATTTCGATAAAATTTCGATTAACTGTTCAGCCCTAGTTGACATGCAACATGCAGTTTTTTGGCGTGTCTGTAAGTTGCTTCAGCTAGAAATATAAGATTTGTATTGAGTTTGAGTTTAGTTACAAAATGAGACGTCCGCCATTTGAAGAAAAAATGACTACTCTTACAAAATGATTAATAACACAAAAGTTTTACATCTTAAAAAATGTATTGTATGCTGATTTTTAAAGGATAATTGGTAACTTTAGTCCTGGGTTGATACAGTAACTTTTATAGACTGGATCCTCTATATATTAGAGATATTTAATGATTAAGTTCAGGTAATGATTCTTACAAAATTATTCATAGCTCAACATTGAACCAGTTTCTTAAAATGAAAATGATTCTTGTTTTTCCTGATTTTGACAACATCTTTGGTGAGAAGCGGTCACTGCTTTGGTGTTTTGTGTTCACTGTCGGCACAGGCCCGACATGCTGTGATAGTAAACACACTCAGTGTAGCCTGTGGCTTCTTATATTCCTTCTATCTTCTGCTATTTATTCCAAACAAGCCGCTGTTGTTGCTTCTGTAAACATAAAACGCATCACTTCCTGTGCAGCAGAGGAAAGACGGACGCCCTCATAAGTGTTTATAACAGCAAATGTAAAAGCTTTCATGAGCTGGCTATAGGTTGAATCACTACTGAATGGTATCAATGGAGACAGAGTATATAGAGTATAAAGAGAGTAGCAAAACGGACATTTATTCATATCAAAAAGTTGCAGATTATTACTTTGAGTCGGGGCAGGAAGCAGGCTGCAGTGACTTGTGAATCGTGAAATTCCCCATCCGCTTTATACTTTATGCTTAGAGACTGTAGGATTTTCATTAGGTCCTTGTTGAACTGTGAATGTCTGAAATGCCTGTGGTAGAAACCTTTATAGTCCGGCTGATGGTCCATGAGTTACTGCTCTGCTCATGATAGTTTTCACTGCTGTTGCAGTGGAAGATTGCTTCATTCATTTCACATTTCCCTGCAGTTCAAATTGGTTTTGGAAGCATTTTTTCCTAGCTAGAAGAAGATTCATATCAAGTTGCCTCGTTTCCTGATAAGGTAAGATTTGTTTTGATTGGTTTTACAACATTAGATTTGATTTAGGTTTTGCATATTGTTTACTGGACTTTTGTTCATTGGACTGTGTTGTAAGTGGCTTAATCCTCTGTTGAGGATGTAACATTATATATATAATATAAAACATTACATCCTCCAATAATGTTGTTATATTTTCAGGTCACTTTTCAAACCTTTAAAATGTGTTTCGGGGTTCCGCCTCCTGCTCAATCATAAAGTTCAAGTTCAGTTCAAGTAAAAACATGAAAAATCTCATAATTTGGAGTTACTAGGTTTTACCTTGATTGCAGCATCATATCTCTTTCTGTCTCATGGAAGGTGAGAAACGGGACTGACCTGCAGTCAATTTGTAGCATGCTGTGTTGACTTGCCAAGGACAGTCTCTCTCTCTCTCACGCTCTCTCTCTCTCTCTGTCTCTCTCTCTCTGTCTCTCTCTCTCGCTCTCTGTGTCTCTCTCTTTGCCTTCTTTTCTTCTCCTCAGGTGCTGTAAGATGTGAGGTGTTTCAGATGGCTAAGCAGGTGTGTGTGTGTGTGTGTGTGTGTGTGTGTGTTTTAAGAGAGGGCAAACCTTTCGGCAGGTTGTGAAGCCTTTGAAGTCGGCCCCATTTGGAGGAGCTGTACTCTGTATCAAAGCCAAGAGCCGAATGGCTTTGTCTTCGGAGTGAAGTGAGATCCTCTGCCTCTCTTTTAACCTTTGCATCTCTTTACCGCTCGCTGCCCTCTCATCTTTATCGCTCTCAATCTGCAGTGGAGTTTTTTCTGGGGTTTTTTTTTTGCTTCAAACCTTCCTCCCTCACACCCTTACCATTTCCTCATTGCTCGCCTACAGTTTCCAACGCATTATCTGGGTTCTGTCTGTCTCTCTCTCGCTCCCACACACACACACACACACACACACAAACACAGAGGTGAATTCACAAAGAGTGAATAGCAACCGCTGACTGCTTCATTTTTCACACTTCAATTGCAAACACAATCTGTGCAGTCTTAACATCCAATTCACTAAAGAAACTGCACAAAACAACTAATCGTGCAGACACGGCCACACATTTAGATCGCAATTAGCATGGAGACATACGTATAAATAACGTCTCTGGACAAATGGGAATGCGTCCTGAAAACAGCTTTTTAAACATCTGACCCCGCTGATGGACGGCTGTGATGCCTGGAGGAACAGCAGCAGGCGTCTGGAAGGAGCCGGATGCAAGAAGCTGAAGTGTTGACAGCATTACAATGGCAGATTTTGCATGTGATCTTTGAGTGGCAGGCTCAGTCTCATCCTGGATCACATCAAGTAAGGCAATAATTGCAAAAAGGCAATAACTTCGGCACTGGCTTACCGATGAACCTCTTGCTCTTGACCAATGCAGTGATTCTCAACCTTTTTCATATCATGGACCCCTAATTTAGTCCACATTAGAGCCACAGACCCCCATTTGATGAGATTTTGTCTCTCAGACCCAAATCTGAGAATATTTTTATTGTCAGATATGATTTTGTCCAGAATCCCATGACTATCTGTATTGTAGGTAGAGAGATAACAGAGAAACTATGATCAAAACAGTCATTCTTCTACATTCTCTAATTGTTTTAACTTCTTGTAAATGAAATACTGCTGAAGTTTAACAATTCATCAGTTTGCTGGGGACCCCCTGGAACCCCCCTCAAGGACCCCTGGTGGTCCCCGGACCCCCCGTTGAGAACCACTGGACCAAGGGATGAATGTTTGACTTTCACTTTAAAGACAACAGAAGGACAAAGGTAAAGGCTTATTGGGACAAATGGATACAATCCTGCAGGCAAATTGAGAGGATGACAACTTAATCCCTTTTTCTTTCAACTATGTGTGAACTGTCTGTTGTAAAATGTAAATCCTGGAAACCTGCTCCCCTCTTTCAGGTATTACCGGTATTAACCGGGTATTAACCCTGTTCAAATATTAAAAATAAAGGGTTAGGGTTAGATAAAAGGAAAAAAAAAGTCTATAATGGCATAACTCTAACGGCGAATAATTCTCTAATATTGCTCCTGGGACGTTTGCCTTCACTGCCGATGGTCACAGCTGGAAAGTCTCCTCACATCTCTTTTAAACTTCCATCACAGCTTTCGGGAAATCTTAACAGTTTCACCTTATAATTGTGAGCCGCAATTAGCGATGATCTTTGTGGATCGGACGCAGCCTGTATCGAGCCTCATTTGCATAGAAAGGGGTCGTTTTTTTTGCGCTGAAATGCGTATTTAAATATTCATGAGCAGCATTTGTGAATCCCATGTTGTTATCCTTCTGTTTTTTCGTGACGGTTTAACGGCCGCAAAGGTGCTGCAGTCCTTTTGCGAATTCAACACACAGTTTCTGTTTGAGTGTGTGTCTTATTCTCTCTATCCATCCTTTCTCTGTCTCCCTCTCTTTCGATCCCTCTAGGTCTCTCTCTCTCTCTCTCTCTCTCTCTCTCTCTCCCTGGTCGGCTGGCCCTGGGTAACAGAGAAGATGACAAGGTGTGAAAGGTTTCCTGGGGGCTCTGAGTGACAGCAGCACTGACAGGGACTGTCGCACGCACACACACATACACACACACACACACACACACAGACACACAGACACACACACACACACACACACTGTCTGCTGGCCAACCAGTCAGCCAGATGGTGACTGCTCTTTGCCTCGCCCAGCGGCTGCAAACTGCTCAGCCTGATAGTATAGAACAGAGTAAAATAGAACAGAACGGCTCTATTTAAAATCCCAGCGCAGACGGAAGGATATTATTCTCGGTTAGCGATCAATACAGCGGCAGGTGAATGTCTTTATTGTTTAAATATTGAGAGATAAATGTCTTCCCAAAACCCATCCATATTTTACAATTAGTTTTAAGTATTTATAAAGAAACCCATTGATTTTTCTATCATTAAAATAGTGCTGGTGTAAATGAGTGAATCCAGTTGCATGCAGTATAATGAATGGTGTATAGCGCTGTTGTCAAGTATAAACCTCATAACTCATAACATAAATTTCATGTTTTAATTACAATTGAAGGGTTACATTCAATCAATCTTATTTTAGGATTTGTTTTGTCAAGGAGCAGAACCTTTGCACACCTGTAGATCGACAGGTGAGTAGGAGAAGACCATGGGCTTTTGTTCTATTGGGATTTGTTTTGTGAAATCATCTTACTGCACTGCCAGATAATTTTAAAGTTAAATTTTCAACAAATGTGACTTCTTTTTTTTTTTAAGGAGAATGTAACTTGTTTCAGGACATTTACTTGGTAAAAGTTTCTAGTTTCGAGATTTTCTTCATTGTTTTATGATGATTTCTTGAAAGAAGTCATATTGACATGAATCATGACATGAAATTTATTGGAACCAGCAAGATTATCTGCCAGCGCAGTGAGAGAATTTGACTAAAGATATCATGAAATAAGCTTGATAGATCTGGAGACAAGATAAAATCATTGGACAACTTGTCATTTTTTGCAGTGTACATGGTGGTCAAGCTATAAAATAAAAAAAAAGTCTGGAAAACAGCGAGGGAGAAGCGAGGGTTTCACTCGAGGCCTTATGGACTCTGACTCCAGAGTAAAGTGAAAGGATTTGATTGGAGCTCCGCTCACATCAAAGAAGCTTTAGATTCAAGAGGTTTTTTCTTTTTTTCTTAGTAAAATGAGACATCCATCACTTGGAAAATGTGAGAAAAATGACTGCTGACATGGAAGTGATTCATCGTGGCTGGTTACTGAAGCTATTAGTCTGAACACACACACACACACACACACACACACACACACACAGATACAGAGATATGAATGCACACACACATAAACAAACACTTGGGTGCACAGATGCATTTAAACACAAGGATGCATGGATACACACACACACACATAAAGGAGAATGATAATGTACTAATTCAATACAAAATTACATATAATTACGCAGCCAGATTTAATTCACAGTTACAGATGGAGGGAAAATACCACATGCCTCCCAAATCTGAACAATTAGTGTAGATCCATATTTGATGTGCTGCAGCCATTGAATTTATTTGCATATACGCTCTGCCTCTCGCTCGTGTGGAAAACTGAAATGATAATTTACCAAACAGACTTTGTTTCAGTGTCAACGGAACTAATTTTATCATCCGCTCCACTGAGATTTTACCTTTTTTTTTATTCGCAATTCAAAGACGTCAGATGAAATTACACCTCAGTTATGAAAACACCTTTGAAGAACATCAGGTACGTAAAGCTTTAATTAAAATCACTTTTCCTTTAAGGTTTTTCCTTTAAAGCTAAATTTCAAGATGCAGCCTACCTTCACATTTCAAAATCAAGCTCCACTTCCCACTTCCTCCCTCCCGTTCCCATAGCAACCGTCGGTGAGGTGAGAGCAGCGGGTCGTGTTCCAGTCCGTTCGAGGGGGCCAATGAGAATCAACGCATCAGGGGACGAGAAAGAAGAACCACAGTCTCAAGGAATGAGAATTGCCTTTGAAGTGAGCTTCCTGGGCACTAGGGGATACAGTTTGAAGTAATTCCCTAAGAAGCCTTGTCTCTTCTCTATCTTTCTTTCTCTCTCTGTGTGTGTGAGAGTGTGTGTGTGTGTGTGTGTGTGTGTGTGTGTGTATGCATTAGTGTACCGTGCTTGCTCAATACACTGAACAGCATATTCCCGCCTATAGGGACGATGTGTAAGGCAGCTGTCTCTCTTCTGTCTCTCTAACCTCTGAAACAAAATAAATAAACACCCAAGCTCCAGAGTTATCCCATCTCTTTTTCTCTCTCCTATCCCTCTTCAATCTTTAAAAATGATAATAATAAATAAATGTAGCTCCAGTCTTCGTCACACCTCTCCAATCTCCAATCAAAAAGCTATCAGCAGACAAAGCTGAACAAAGCCAGCGGTGCTCCGCAGGTCACACACTGAGAAATGGAAATCATTCCACCACACTTGACAAATAAACAATAATAAATATTTCTGTCCTCTCTTCAGCAGACCTCATGAACCTAAATCACCTTTGTCTGGCTGTCAGGTTGCGACCGGGACGGCAAATTACCGGCAGACACAAGCCGAACGCTCGTCAGTTTATCTACTTTACCAGGTGCCCAAACATCATTTGGACGTCCTGTTCTCTGGTAAATAAAAGTGGCTGGTGAATGTCGGTATGTACAGCTGCACAGTTTACTTTTAATGAGGTCACATTCTGTCCATATGTTGCCTCCATCTGTGAGTCTGAGATGTGTTGAAGCTGTAGAGTTTGTTGACTTTGGTGACTCCTTGAGTCCCTCAGTCGCAAAGACGCTACAGCTGGATCCTGTTAGCTAAGCAGTGCTGCAGCTAACAGCTAATGCATCAGCTTGCCAATTGTTTCTACCATCAGTCTTGTACCATTAGTTTGTTATTGTGGCAGTTTGAGTGAGCAGATGTTTGGGGCTTGTGTTTCAGTGTGGCCAAAATCTTCCTTCTCACAAGCTAACTGCTGCTGATGGAAAACGTTAACACTAGCATCAGGGAATCCAATTCCAGACAGCATATGACCAAAAAATCACAATCATATACCAATATATTTCATCCTGTACTGTTTTCGCTGAGGTTTCTCATAAATTAACAATGCTCCATCTGTCTTTTTTAAAGTTTAATATCGCTTTTACCTTAACTTGTAATTGATTTTCTTCCAGTCCCTGCAAATGGATGATAGCGCACCTGTTTGTGAGATTCAAAATTCGTGTGCACTTACTTTCGTTGGTGTATTCATATACTCGATATTATTTATATATTATTTATTAACCCTTCCTGTACCTTCACAATGTTACAGATACTTGTAAGAAGTGCAGGCTCTGTACTCAAAGCTCTTATTTTTCCATTTATCAGCCAATACTGATTCTCTACATTAAATAACTGTCGCCCAAAGTGGGATTTAAGGCTTCCCGCTTCTTGTTTGTGACTAAGTTCGTAACTTAGTGTTTTATATGCTTAAATGTGTATAGATATTTATGAAATTTGATACCTAGCTTCTGAAATGTGTATGAATTTACGTCACTTAGCTTTCGGTTGGGAACTCGTATAAAAATGCCCGTAAACACCGGAAATTACGTGAGTGACCGGAATTGGACACAATTCCGTTAGCTCACAAGCTAATGCTAGCAAACTAGGCATGGTATGACTATTCAGCTTGCTAGTTTGGTTACACTGATCAAGTAACAAATCATCACTTCAATAAATCCATTACTTATGTCTTTTGTATTAGTTACAATTATTGGAATCATTCAGCTCAAGTAGCTAACATTGGCGTTTGCGAGCTAACGCTACCTTGCTATTGTCCAAGGTGTAACTGCCCCCTTCCCTGGCTGTGATGTGCTGAATGCTGAAGCTAATTAGCTAAACTAGGCTAGATAGCTTAGCAGCTGTCCAGGTAACTACAACATTACTAAGCTATACCATTGTGCACAGACTGAAACCCAGAGATCAGGCACAATGTTACAGAAAGAGTTGATTAAAAAGCTTCAGTGACAGATTTTGACAGATTTATTGCTGTATCACTGACTTGTCCAGAAGAAAGGATAGCTGACATACTGTAAGATTTTTATTTGGGCAAATAGATCAAATCTTTGCCGTCTCAATTAGAATTAGAGGGGGTGGGATATTCATCTCTATTACAGCCCCATTTGGTGATTTAAACTGATAAAGACGGGTGTATTTTAACATAGAAATCTTGTCTAGTGCTGCTTTAACACAACAACAAAATCCAACAAATAACAGTTTAGCCATCTTGTGGTGGCAGCAGGATGTTCTGGAGGACAGAGAGACGGTCTGGTGGATAGAGAGACGGTTCTGTGACCAAAAGGTCTCTGGTTCAATCCCTCTTGACGCTGAAGTGTCCTTCAATAAGGCACCAAATCCCTTGCAGCTCCAGAGGGGCTGTTCTGCTCTGACCCTGACCTCTGAAGTTCTCCTCCTCCTCTTGTTGTCTCTCTCCCTCTCCATCCTTCTCCCAAAGCCTGACCAAAACACAAACATTTACGCCACCAAAACCTACCCAGTTAATTTGGCTCCCATGAGCTTTGAGCTTAAACACAAATCTCTTCCTACTCTTTACATTGTACCAGAGGTGGGACCAAGTCAACTTTGCTCGAGTCACAAGTCTGCCTCAAGTCTTGAGGCACAAGTCAAGTCCCAAGTCTAAATGTAGATTACCAAATCAAGTCCAAGTCAAGTCCATGTCATTAATGTCAAGTCTCAAGTCTAAATGTAGAACAGCAAGTCAAGTCAGAACAAATCAAGAGTCCAGTTTCAATTTAATATCTTAAAGAAAACTAAATATCTAGGACTTTTCAATGCAATATGGTTTTAATAGGATAAAACATGGTAAGAGCATCATGAGTTTGATTTCTATAATCAGTTTCAACTTCAATAAACTCAATCATTCCATACAAATTCAGAAAACAGAATTTAAATTCAGTCGTCTGCTGGAACAAATCTCATCTCTTTCAATCTAAGTCATTTACACAAACACAAGATCTCAAGTCAAGACTTTAGAAACCTTTTCAAGTCATCAGAGTACAAGTCAGAGTCAAGTCCCAAGTCACCAGAACACAAGTCAGGTCAAGTCTCAAATCTTCTCTTCATGCATCAAGTCAAGTCTCAAGCAATTACAGTTGTGACTCAAGTCCCTACCTCTACATTGTAGACATTTAGTGCAGCTGACAGTTTTAAAGTTACAATTAGAAGCATTAAAATCATATAACTCCATTTGTGTTAATTTCTATAAATCATGTTTTTTTCCCTGAGTAACATCAATCAAACAACCAAACTAGTGATGCATTGTCAATAGGCAATATCGGCTTTTGCGACGAAACAGATTTGGATTCATAAAGTACGATATGTGAAGCATTACATACAACAGTGAGTTCATTTCAGGAATGGCGTTTATCTGTTTTTGCAAATGAACTAGAATAAGTTTAAATTCCTAGATCGCCGACATTTACAAGAAAGAGTAAAGAGTTGGAGGGTCGGAGCCGCATCGGCAAATATTCCCGTGACCGAGGAACGACCGTTTAAGAGAGAAGTGCGGGGAAACAAAATAAGAGGAAAAGGAGAAGCAGAAGGTATTTTTTCCCCAAAAAATAAGCGTATTACAGTGAGTAGAGTAAGAAGATATGGGAGAAGGGATGTGAAGGTGACATGAGGTTCCTCCCACCAACCTCCTTTTACCTCGATTTTCGTCTGTCTGCCTTTTTTGTCTCTGGTGTAGTCTGTCTAGCCACCTATGATCAAAGGGGTTGGGTGGGGGGTTTGGGGTGTCATCACAAGGGTGGGTGTCAGTCTGGTTAGGAGGAAGGACCAAGGGATGAGAGGGAGGAAGGTAGGGAAGGAGGGAAGGAGGGATGGATGGATGTTGTGGGAAAGTTGAAATGCTGAATCACAGATGAAAACTCATCGGGATTCTGCGTCACCGCTCGCTCTTCCGTTCTCATTTTTCTCCTCTTCCGTCTCTTCTCTTTTCTTCTCATCTCGTGTCTTCAGCTTTCTTCTCTCGTCTTCTTTTCTCTCTCCTCTTCGCTTCTAATCCGTCTTCCTCTCTCTCTTCCGTCTCCTTTTTCAACTCTCCTCATTTTCTCGTCGCGTCTCTTCAATTTTCTCCTCTTCTCGTCTTCTTCTTCTCCCCCTTCGCTTCTGATCTCTCTTCCTCTCCACTCTTGAACTCTCTCTTCTCTTCTAGTTTTCTCACCTTGTCTCTTCAAATTTTTTTCTTCTTTTGTCTTGCCTTGTCTTCTCTTCCTTCTCTTTCTTCTCCGCTCTTCTTTCAGAGATGTAGTCGTAAATAACAAGGCGGGGAAACACCTATCCTCACATAACGTACATCAGTTTAATACTTTATATGATAATACTCTGAATTTCATATTATTGAGATTCATGTCAATTTTCTTTTCTTTCTTTACTCTCTTTTCCCCATTTCCTCTCTTTTCTATCATCTGGACACGTCAATTTTCTTTTCTTCTCCTTTCTCTACTTGTTTCTACTCCACCCGCCCCCCACCCCACCCCCCCCTCACATCCCCACTACCAGTAGTAGCTCCAGTCAAGCCGACCATAAAGTAGGTCATCGTCTACAATATCCAGATACACACACACAGTCCAGTCTGAATTGTAAAGCTCCTGCCGAGGGGAAACACAAGACACACACAAACACACACACACACACACAAACACACACACACACACACACACACACACACACACACCCCTCTCCCCTCAGAGACACACAGGAGAGTCGACTGCAGTGCCGTGAGGAGAGGCTGCATTTGCAAAGCAAATCAACAGAGTGATGGTGGGCTGGAGTTTTATTTTAGCCATGGATGGACAGACAGACACACAGATAGACAGATGGATAGATAGATAGATAGATAGAGAGAGAGAGAGAGAGACAAAGGAAGAGAAAGAGAAAAACCTGCTTTACATGTAGCTGCTAGGCAGGATGTGCTGCACAGACTGAGGGGCTGGGATGGTTCACTAACACACATATACACACTCTCTCATACACACACACACACACTCTAACACTATTATCAAACCACGTTATGATAATAAAGTGTTGAATAAAGCCTTTTGAATGCCTCTGTTCCTGTCCCTGTGGATTTACCAGTGTATCATTTACCTTGAAAAGGTCACTGAACTTTAAAATGAAGTCACTACACACACACACACACACACACGCCCACTGACTCACTCACACACACACACACACTGTCACAGACATACGTACATATGTGCACGTGCGTACGCATATAAAGACGCACATGTGCACACAAAACAAGTACACACACTCGCTGACTCACACACACACTCACAGTGCATGTACACACACACACACACACACATAGAGCGAGCACATACACGCTACGATGACAATGAATGCGCTCCATAAAATCTATTAATTTCAATTACACAGTAAAAACACCACTGGTAAAAGATAATCACTGAACGCATAGCTGCACAAAACAATTTAATCATCATTTAACTCAATCACATCCCTGCAACGCTGCGTTTTTTTTTTTTCCCAACGTGTAACGATCATCTGCATATAATGTGTTCGGAACGAGAAGAAATTGCCTCCTAGCTCTTCTTCTGTTTGGGTTTTTTTATTGTATTTTTCAAGCTGTGCTCTCTCTGGAGTTTCGTCGAGGGCCTTGGCTCCTTCGCTCCTCGCCTCCTCGGCTCCTCGGCTCCTTGACTCCTTCGCTCCCGCCTGCCGCTTTTCCTGTGATGTCGCCGACCGAGGAACCGAAGCCAATTCCGCATCGGCAACAGCGGAAGCGAGTCGCGGTCGTTAAGGTCGCCTCCATTTCAGTTTGAGTCGTTCGGGTGACGCTTTTATCCGGTGTGACTTACAATGAGCGCGACAGTAGAATAAGTTTCAATTACCGGATGAGCGTGCGGGGTCAGAGCCTCAGAGCCTCAGAGCCTCAGAGCCGAGCCGGCACAGTGTTCCTGTCAGCGGCTACAGGAGACGCATTTCTGTTCAGTCCACCGGTGTCTGAAGGGTCGATCAGACACGCAGACGTTTACTTCACTGCAGCTGCTGCAAATTCAAGCCAGATACACTACCAGTCAAAAGTTTGGACACATCATATTCTTCTATATTTTTTACAATTTTTCCACATTTTAGAATAACAGTAAAGACATCAAAACTATGAAATAACACAAATGGAATTATGCAGCGACCAAAAAAAGTGTCAAACAAATCAAAACTATCTTATATTTTAGATTCTTTGCCTTGATGGAAAGGCAAAGGCTTTGGAAAGAAATTCATACATAGGATCAACTTCACTATTTATATTTGTCTAAGAAACTCATTTCAAGCATTTAAGCAGAAGCCTTTAGATCAAAATGGCTTTAAGGGAATGAAAAACATAGAACATTCAGTCAGGTGGGTCCAGACTTTTGACTGGTAGTGTGAATGTATATAAATGCCAAAATCTTGCTAAGTATAGTCATTTGTCACCATGTCAGTAAACAAAAGAAATGTTCAAGATGATATATCTATGGAGTTATCTAAGCTGAGAAGCTTCTACTTTGTTTTACTTTTGGCTCAAACTAGATGTGCTACAATTGCTAAATATAACAATTTGAGTTGTTTAAGGAGAAATAAGCAAAACTAGCTAATTTTGTTTAGCTGCTCATAGGTAAAATGTAGACAGGTGCTGCAACTGGAACGCAAGAAGTTCAGATACACAAATGTTACGGAAGGAAAAGAAATGCAGAGGTCACACTTGTTATGGAATACCTGGAATATCATGGAGTTTTGAGAGGTTTATTCCAGACAGGGAGAGACAGGAATTTGAAAAATACTCTGAGGAATATCGGGGAATTTTACAGGAAAATACCAGAATGTGTATTCCAGCATGTTTCACACATTCACTGCATTCAATGGTGGATTTCTGCTGTTTTTTCCTCCACAGCAAGTCCAACTGCGGTGGAAACTACTTCTGCTCTCCCAGAATGCCTTTCGACAACCCCCCCAGAGAACAAGCCTGAACTTGTGTGCTTTATTCAGCTGTGGGTTCCACGTGGAGAGCCCAGTGTCCACCAGATGTGGCACGGCTCCGGTGCCGGAACAGACTCGCGCCCGTGTGAATCAGGGCTGCGATGTCCACCAGCCACTCCGTTATTTTTCCACGTCTGGTCTATTTTTGCCGGATCTGCTCGCGTCTGACAAGTGTGAAAATGCACTTTATTGACTTGCGGGTGATGCAAACGACTCAATCAAACGCGTGCGGTGTACATTGCCTTCCCTCGCCCCGGCCGCTCTGCTTCCGTGCCGCATCTGGTGGACATCGGGCTTAAGTGGAGAGAGCGACAGCGACACTAAGAGCAAGAGAGAGAGTTTTACCACTGTGAGACTCACAGAACGTTCCTTTACTCAAACCCTCAACCTGTCTCCCTGCCGCAGTGCATTCTGGTCTCTCTCTCCTGCTCCTGTGGGTGGAGAAATTGGTCTCTCTCCTCTTCTACGATGGATTTCTCCCTGTTTGATTGTTGAACGTCTCTTGGTGCCAAAATGGCGGCTCTAGAAAGAAGCCCTCGCTCTTTGATTCTGAGGGACTGACACCAAAACCTGACGTTTACCGCTGGGAGGTTTTACATCCTGAAACATTTTCTCATATCAAACTCCACTGTAGCTGCTAACTAGTTCTAAACTAGTTACTCTACTTTGAAATCCATTCAAATTGTACTGTTATTTCCACTTGCCATATGTCTCTATTTATTGTATCTTACCTACTTTATCAATGTTTAGACTGATGGAATAAATGTCTTAGGACCATTTAGTAGTACTTTTTAGGGTCTTAGGTTAGTCTTAGGTGTTTTGTAGGTTGTAAATGTTACTGTGTAATACATGCACTTTTTCAAATCTAGACGTGTTAGTAAACATATTTTAAATACTGTCTGCTTAGTGTCTGGGCCCCTATTCTCATATGTCTCATATGATTGTACTTGTATTTTAACCCTCTACACCCCATAATGCCCGAGAGCGCCTGTCATTTTTAAATCGTTTAAAATGTACTAAAAACAGAAAATCAAGTTATGAGCTTTGTTTTATACGTACTTCAAGTTGTCATCGATGAACCGGAAAATTTATCTGGTGACACTGAAACGTTTGATTTTCCCCGGGTTTAATCGTCCTCCAGCAGTAGATCTAAAAATGGCTCCGCTGGCTTTTAAAACCTTCTGGAAGCTGTCAGATTGTGCTGAGAGACAGAACCTGACCCGCCGTGTGTAGTGGAAAGTTACAAAGACCTAGTGAGTTAACGTTTTTTTTTTATTGAAATCGCTTGTTCTTGTTCGATAAAACACTGAACAGCGGGACCTACCTGGCTCTCACTGCCGCAGACGGACGCCGTTTTCCGGGAGGCAGTGCGCCGAAGAGTCGGTAGGAGGACTGGCCGGGTCGCGGTGACTTTTCTCCATATAAGTTTGGCGACTTTTATCCATATTTGTTTGTCGACTCTTACTGTCTGATCTTATTACTGCGTGGGCTGAGGCGCTGGAGGTTTTGTATGCATTTTGAAAGCTTATCGTTAGCCAAGATAGGAAGGATCTGTTTTGTTGTCATACTGTGAATGTTGACACTGAAGTAATGGACGCTCTGACTCGCCTTGCCATGTATTTGGTACCAAATTAAAGGGAAAGTTGTGTTTTTTTGAATGGAAAAAACTTCTGATTGTCAGTTTCTTTTTATTTTTGAGATAGAGCTGTTTGTTTGGAATGAGCAAGAAAATGCTGATTTAAGTACGAATTCTCAGTGAACTGCAGCAACATGCTAGAGCTCTACTGGGGTCTAGAGGGTTAAACTGATTTGTGAATAAACTGAACTGAAACTGAACTGAACTGCTGGAAACATCTGGAAGGTGACGTCACCTTGTCTACGATTGGCCGGTTATCCACGAAGAAGAGAAACACACCGAACTACTAAATGGACCCGGTGATGGAAGCTGTCTTTACAGTTGGCGGGTTTCTCCTTTAAACGTGTGATACTTCATATGAAACAGTTCAACACACAGCTGAACCACAAATGAACTCCATCTAGTATTCCCTGTCTGTCTTCGCCTCACACACACACACCCACACATGCAATCAAAGGCACAAAATCGCATACACACAGTCTGTCTGAGTGTGTGTGTGTGTATGTGTGTGTGTGTGTGTGTGTGTGTGTGTGTGTGTGTGAACGTGATCTGGAAGCATAATTCGCTTTGGTCCTCTGCACCGACTGAATTTCGTATTTAATTACAGAGAGAGAGAGAGAGTTGCAGCACTCATGGGCGACACAGAGGTACTCATACACACACTCACACACACACATATACACACACACACACACACACACACACACGTACCTACACACATTCATACACACATTTATACACTCTCGCTGATAATTATCCTGCCTGTTGATGCATGTATAAACAAAAAGACTTTGGTCAGGCGCAGACACACACACTCTCTCTCTGTCTGTCTCACACACACACACACACACACACACACATACACGGATACCGGGAGTGGTGACTGTATAATGACTTTGCAGCGGTCGTGTGTGTGTGTGGGTGTGGGTGTGTGTGTGTGTGTGTGTGAGAGCGAGAGAGAGAGACAAAGAGAGAGAGTGAATTGCGATTGTTGTCATAAAATTGGATCCATTTTTAGCTTTGGCCGGTGACTGAAGTGCCATTATGCAACCGAGATGGTGCACACACACACACACACACACACACACACACACACACACGTACACACACAGACACACACCACACATACGTATATATACTGGTACTCAATCAGGCACATAGAGAGGCAGACAGCCAAACACAAACAGACAGGAATGTACAGCGGCAGGCAAGCTGGCACACACACACGCACACACACACACACACACACACACACACACACACACACACACACACAGTAGTCAATCTGCAGCCCTCTCTGTTTCACACCGCCTCTGGTCCCCGACTCCAATCTCATCTTTACCAATCTTCTCTCTCTCTCTCTCCCTCTCTCTCTCTCTCTCTCTATCTATTTCTGTCTCTCTCTGTCACTGTCTCTTTCCATCTCTGCCTCTCTCTTTCTGACTCTTCACATATTTCTCTCTCCCTCTCTCTCTCTCTCTCTCTCTCTCGCTCTCCCTCCACTCCCCTCTCTGCCTCGCTCCCCATCCTCTGTTGCCACGGCAGCAGTGTGAAGAGGAGCGAGGGAGGGAGGCAGGGAAGGAGAGAGGAGGTGGCGGGAGGGAGGGAGGGAGGGAGGGTGGGAGGAGGTGGAGGAGCATCACAGGAGGAGAGGGAGGTGGAGGGGTGGAGGAGGGGGGGGGGTGAGGAAGGGCGAAAGCAGCAAGTGGCATCTCAGTCATGTTGATTGGCAGTTTGGGTGTGTGTGTGTGACTGTGTGTGTGTGTGTGTGTGTGTCTGTCTGTGTGTGTGTGTGTGTGGGTGTGTGAATGACAGACAGAAAAATGACAAGAGTGACAGAGAGCAAGAGAGAGAGAGAGAGAGAGAGAGTTGTGACTACTATATTCACTGTGTGGTGGAGTGTTAACCCAGCATTGACACACACACATACACACACACACACACACACACACACACACACAGATACTTTGGTAATATTGGTCTTAATTTCCAAGCCAAATTGCCAATAAAGAACATTGAACTGAACTGAATTGAGAGAGAGACACAGACACACACAGGGAGAGAGAGAGAGAGAGAGAGAGAGAGAGAAAGAGACAGAGAAAGAGAGAGAGACAGGTACTGTAATTGAACAAGTACATCAATCTGTTGTGACGCATTTACACACACACACACACACACACACACACACGCTGTTCAATCTGGTCAATTGTTGCCAGACAGTGAAAAAAAGGCCGGGAGCTTTTTCTTTTGTTTGGAGTCTGGTGTTTAGTATTGACAAACTGAAAACTCCAGACTGACAATCTGGCATTCGGCAGCCACACACACACTCACACACACACACACCTTTTAGAGTATTAACCATAATTCATAATAGTAGCAAATCTCCACTGTTTACGTCAATACTGTCCTCCTCCATAAAATCTGATTGCTGATTGAGTCGTAATCCACAAGTTCCTCATTTGTTTTTTCTTCAGTCTCCATCTTTGTCCCTCAGCCTCATTGCTGTGGTGTTTCTGCACTGCTCTTCCCACAGATCACCTGTCAATCAAACAGTTTGGGGGCGGAGCTTGGATTTTCCTGTTGCTGCAGTTTGAGTTTCTCTCTTCTCTGTCTGTTCAGACATGGTGGCTATCACTGCTCATGCTAACTACCCAGTTCTTCTTCTTCTGTTGATTCCATACAAACTGGAAACGTAAAAAAAACGCCCCAACTTCCAGAGGATTTTTTCCCAGGAAAGAGCTGCCAGACCCCGGCTGTTCAGAACAGACAGTGGAGAAGCTTTCATCAACTGGATATAGGCTGGATCACAACATTTATTTATATGAAAATGTTGCAGATTGTTACTTTCAAGAGATGGTGTGACCCAGTCAGGGAGACGGCAAATTGTTGTCTATGCTGTCTGCAGCTTGGTGTGTGTGTGTGTGTGTGTGTGTGTGTGTGTGCGTGTGTGTGAGCGTGTGCAGTGGGTGAGTGTGTGTGTACGAGCCTGCGGGTGTGTCTATATTCGCGGCGTCGGTGTGTCCGTATGTTTGTGGATGTGCATAATTTCACTGCGGTGCGTTCACGTGCCTCTCTGTGTGTGTGTGTGTGTGTGTGTGTGTGTGTGTGTGTGTGTGTGTGTGTGTGTGTGAGTCAGGCAGCCTGTCCAGAGGCTGCAGGCAGCTGGTCTTCAGCAGAGGCCTGGCTTTCCTCTGCAGGCTGCTGCTCGGCTCCATAATGATGGAGTTCAGGTGGAGGACAGAACTCGCCTGCAGCAGCTTCGTTATCGTCTTTAAAACGCTTCTTAAAACTCACTTCCACACACCTGCTAACATGTGAAGTCTTTTATCCTGTTACATTTACTACTAAACTGGTTTTACCCTCTATACTTGTCTTTGTCTTGTGTTATCTTCTTGTTTTGACTTATTTTAGTTTAGTTTGAGTATTATTATTATTTGCTTTTCACTCACCACTGTCCATGATTTCCTCTCCGTCGCGTCCTCAGAAATTTTTCAACCCCTTTGACTTTTTGGCATTTTGTGCTGTTGCAGACTAAATTCAAAACAGATTAAATTGAGATTTTTTGGCAACAATCTACACAAAATGCCCCAACTCAATGACAGTGAGAGGAATTCGGGTGCACCTTCGCTCAGTACAGACTGTCACTGGAATGCGGTTGAGTACTCAAAACATTTCAGCGTTTCATTTTTAATCGATTTGTACAAAGTTGTAAATAAAAATATCTAGTTTAATTAATTTTGACTGCAGGCTGCAACACCACAAAAAATGCCAAAAATGTCAATGGAGTTGAATACTTTCTGAAGGCTGTCGTTTGTTTTTTTTTAAGGCATTTCTGCTTAAAGGTTTCATATTCTCCACTTTCCAGAGTTTTATTTTGTGTCTTGAGGTCCATTCAAAGCTGTGTGTGTGGTGTCATGAACCAAAAACACTCTCAATCCATTTTTACACGTTCATTTTCCAGCATCTCTCTGAGCCTTACCAAGAACAGGCTGTTTCTGTCGCCGTGTCTTTAAGGCTCATTAATATTAACGACCCCTCTGTTCCGATTGGCTAACCGTTTCAAGAGTGAAACGTGAGACACCGCGGCCCGGCAGCTACAGGTAGGGAAAACTCTCCGGTAAGAAACAATGACAACCGCTCAACGGCTTTGAAAAAAACTCTTTGTTAGTCTATTATTTCTTACAAAAGTGATAATGAGCGAACCTTTGTGACGCCACAAAGTTACGGAAGTCCAAACGGCTCGTTTAGAGGCTCGCTTTTCTAATATGGATTGTGTGGATTTAGTTGGTGACCGTGCGTTTTGATACTTTCACCATGTTTAGATAGACCATCCAACTCCTTTATCACCACAGAGGCAAGGGGAGTCCTGCTTTACACCATGTGGGACCTTTAAATCTCTGTGTAGCTCTGGTAGTGTCTTGGGTTGTGTCTCTTCCTCCATGATAAAACCCCAAAAATCAGTGATTCTGTGATCTGTTGCTCCGGTAGAGGAGACTGGAGAATTCTGTTTTTTTTCTCTCTCCATTCACTGCCATTGTCTGGAGGAACAGTCTGAAAATCACACTTCTAGCACATAAAGGAGTGGGAGTGGGAAAAAGTGTGAGACCGGACTTTGACAAAGCAGATTCTGCCAATATATAAAAAACTAGTCTCACTTTTTACAATAATTGGTAAACGTATTATTTTCTTTGTTCCATCGGCAGAAGTTTCCTCTGAAGCTACACAACCCGAACCAAAGTTCAACATCACTTAAATCATATAACTAAAGAAAAGAAAAATCCACAAGCTTGCCATTCACCACTGTCTGTACAATCTCTTTTTTTATTTCTGCTTAATTCAATGTTTTTCTGTAATGAATGACAGATAACCTTGCAGAGTAAGTAATAATATTTATTTAATAATATCTAAACTCCCATGAAACGTGTACAAATATTTTTCTTTCTTATTTGTTAATTTCTCTATTCATTATTACATTTTATGATAGGAAGGGAAGATAAGGGGTGATGACGCAGCAAACGTCCTCGGTTGGATTCAAAACCATCAAAAAATAACCCAAAGAGCTGCAGAGTAACAGAGAGATAAACTACAGAAAATAAACTAATAGCTACAACAAAGTCCCTTTAAAGAGTAACTAAACCCCAAAACCACTTTTTCCACATGCAAACCGATGTATTTGGGTATTTAGTAGTGTTGTTGATGGATTCAGGTCCAAATCTTGACATTTTAGTGCAAAGTATTTGGATTCTACATATTGTGTTATAAATATGCATAGTGACTGCCTTCTACTGGTTGAACTCCAGCTATTTTTTTTTTTTGTATTTGTATACTTTATTATCCCCATGGGGAAATTTGTCCTCTGCATTTGACCCATCCTAGGAGACACACTAGGAGTAGTACAGCGCCCGGGGACCAACTCTGACAGGAGTATTAACCCTAACCTATTAGGCTATTGCAATTGAATTCTGCTATTGGCTGAAAAAAAAAAAGGAAAGCGGAAAGTGGGTTCACTCTGCTCCATCTTGGTAACGGCAGTAAAGTTTGTGACCAACATGACAAGACTCCTATCTCTTTGAATGGGGAGTCATCTGTATCTAAGGTTTTGACATACATACGATCATTTACATTACATATTTCCGAAAAACGGAAAATTGCTAACAACATGGAGTGTTAAAATTTGTTCCAAAGGACGTTGTAGACACAGAAAAAAAACACAACACCGTCCGCTGCTTCCCTCAACAGTGAGACAGTTCAAGTCAAATCTGGTTTACGGCTCCCATACAGACGTTTGTCAGCGGTGATGCATCACGCATCCACAGTAGGGAGCTGACGGTTATATATCTGAGAATATCATGTTATTAAACTATTTCAAATGTATTAATGAAACGTTTGCCGGCAGACGGTCGACGTCGCCTCCAACTTGCATCAGTTGTCGTAAATAACAAAGTTCAGCGGCTGCTTAAACCTGAAAGTGTGATTGGTGGATTTTCTTTATGATTTACACACAAAGGAGCGTCGATTGGCCGGTTTTTACGTTGTCGGTGCCGCCATCGTTAGCGTTACGGATTTTCCCGTTCAAAACTGATAGAGTGCCCTGTCTCTATATATAAACTGTCTCTGGCTATAGCTGAAAAAAAACAAAAACATTTGCAGCAAATATAGGGAGAAGTGTGCAGTTAGTTGTTTCTGTATGGATTCAAATCCATGACATCTGAGCCACCAGGACATCAGGACACATCATTTATTTTTCCAATATGATTTATTTTTTTATGTTGGAGGATTAGGGAGGGCGGGCCGGTCAGGAAATAAGGGAAAAATGAGTATAAAGTGTGGAATTATCCTTCATTTCTGCACCGCTGTCTTCTCTTCGCCCTCCTGTATTGAATTTGAATACATTTCGGTTCACTTGGGCCCTTCTGTGCTTTTTTTTGTCTCCTGTGGGGTTTTTTTTTTTTTTTTTAAGGTGAAGATTTAAGAAACCCTCTCTCTCTTCTCCGCTCACAGCTGCAGCCAGACTCCTCTCTTCTGAAATAACCTTCCCACTCCAGTCTGAGCGGACGAATCGCTCCGGATCTTCCACCGTACGGCTGAAAAACTCATCTTTTCTCAAGGAGCGCCCCGTGTCGCTCCCCTCCCTCGCTCTCCCGCGTCATCTTCCTCTTACCGCTCCATCTTCCTCTCATCTTTGGGGAGAGAAAAAAAAAAAAATCCCCCTTCTACCTCTCTCTTCTCCTTCAGCTCTTGTTTTATTTATTTTCTCAGCACTTCTCTCTCACAGGATCATTTTGCGGTTACAGGAACACCGTCTGGCCCCTTTGGCCACTTCCTAGTAATGGCTGCTTGTAATTTTCGTGATCTGAGGATTGAAGCTTATTCACGGTACAGTCGCTCTGTCATCGTCTCTCCTTTGTGTTCCAGGCATCACTCCTGCAAGCAGTTGTTTTCTTCCCTTTTCCTTTGTTTTCTTGTTTTCCACCATCTTGTCTTCAGTTGTCATTTAGATTCTGTTATCCAATACAGTCGTGCCTTTGCTCCTCAACTTGGCTTTTTTTTTTGTTGTTGTTTTGTTTATTTGTTCCTTTCTTTTGTTTTGAGGTGAGGATGTTTCCTAAGCCCCTTGTTTTTTTTTTGTATCATTTTTATTCTGTTTTAACACTAGGTAAATAAACTTAAAGTAAAAAGTCAAACTAAGCTAAAATGGAAATAAACTAAACCAAAACAGAACTAAACTAAACCTACACAAAACCTATCTAAACTAAACTGAACTAAACCAAACCAAACCGGAATTAAACTGGAACTAGACATAACCAAACCGGAACCAAACGGGAACTAAACTAAACTAAACCAGAATTCAACTCAACTCAACTCAACTGGGTGATGGATGGTATTTCTGATAATACACTGGTCTTTATGGGCTAAACGCACACAGTGTAAAGGTATGGTGGCCCACAGGTTAAAGAGATCGTTCGACACAAGTCAATCTGGAGCAGAGTATCAGATAAATAGCTAAAAGGTGACACAGTAAGTCACTTTGGATGAGATTGTCTGCTAAATGGCTGAAAAATGTTAATGCAAATCATCAGTGACATCAAAAGCTTTCTAGCAAATGCTTTGCTAGAAAACATGAAGGCTGTTGTGCCCTCCAGTCTTTTTTTTTTTTTAGGTTTTCAGAGCGTTTTGAATTGTGTATGAAATTTGATATCTTTCTATGTGCCGGGCAGCTGTAGTGTCAAGGGTAGAGAAACAAGCTTGTGTCCAGACGGTCGCTGGTTTGAACCTCTAGCCGGCGTCCGAAGAGAAGGTGGAAGTGTTCTCTCGTACCGCAGGAAAAAAACAAGTGGGGGTGGACTAAGACTTCGCACACACAGACGATGTCACAGATGATTTTGGCGTCCCGGACAAATTTTCAAGATCGAGAGTGAAAGCGGCGTGTCGTTGCTCGCATAGTGTGAGAAAGTCATCACGCCACGTCCCGATCTCCTGATGCAGTTGCTCTTGTAGTGTGAAAGCGGTACAACGAGGCAATTTGTCACATTGGCCAATGAGATTGCGGCAGGATATGCCATCACTGTGTTTACTGCAAAGCACACCTGGAAACACGGCTACAAAGAGTCACACTACACCGCCGGTGAGGTGGAATCAAGAAATGGAGGAAAAGTTCGTCAAACTATGGAACTTCTTCTTCTTCTTTCCATCTGCACATATCAATGTACAAACAAAAATTCAACCATTCAGTTCAACCATTGTTGTTGTTGTTGGTGTCCCATTTGTCTTTCCGTCTCGTGGCTCTAGTCCCGCGAGGCGAGACCTTACGAGACTTCAAAGTCTCGTCGAGTCCAGTTTGAAGTCCGGCGCGTGCGAGACGATGCAGCCGCTTGTCGTTGACTCTTGTAACGGGCAAACTCTCCTCGTCGCCTCATCCTAAAGAATGTGCACTATTCTGATGTAAGACCGGATTCGGTAGCTCGGTAAATATGAGATGTCCCGCAACTTACGGTCGTGCAACGTGCTTCTGCCATAACTCCAACAGTCTAAAAGCATTGGGTAGGTGTTAGTGAGTCCGGACACATACCGCCCTTCAACCAGAGGGTCCAGGTTCAAGCCCCCCAACAGCGAACACCCGTCCCGCTGAAGTGTCCTTGAGCAAGATGCTGAATCCCCAGCGGCTCCAGCTCTGATCTCTCTGTGGACGAGGCAGTCTAGTTTCACTTTCGGAGGGTCAAAACAGTCACAGAAACCCCCCCTGTGGTTTTAACGGTCAAATCCCGCGGGGTTTGTCGTCACATTCGTGCGCACGTCCGATGTACTTTTCTCCCAAGTTGAGCGGGTTCATGTGCTTTTTTTTTGGTCGGAAATAAAAGCAAACACAGAGGGGATGAAGCGTCTGATTTATGTCTAGCTGTTCATTTCCTTTAAAAAAAAAAAAACATCCAGGGGGGGCGTCCCGTGTAAGGCCGAACCGCAATGTCCTGGGTTCAAATCCGGCCTGGGACCTTTTGTTGAATGTCACCCACCTCTCTCTCCCCCAGTGTTCCCTGTCTCTCTGTACTGTGACTGTCTGATGAAGGCAAAATTCCACAAAACATTCATTGCCAGCAGCACCCGCATGAGACTGAAGAGGAGGAGGAGAAATTTTGGTAGATGGGATGTTTATTTACAAAGCCTTACTTGACAAGCCACCGTTTTATATTTCATCGCTTTTAAGATTCAGTGATGCAGGATACCAAACAGGTTCACAAGAATATATTAGACTGGATATTCCACGTATGAACACACAGTTAGGAAAGGCAGATTTCACCTTTTATGCACCTTATACACTACCAGTTAATAGTCTGGACCCACCTGACTGAATGTACTGTGTTTCTCATTCTCTTCAAGCCATTTTGATCTAAAGGCTTCTGCTTAAATGCTTGAAGTTTGTTTCTTAGACAAATATAAATAGTGAAGTTGATGCCTTTTTCATGAATTTCTTTCCAAAGCTTTTGCCTTTCCATCAAGGCAAAGGGCGGCTACTTTAAAGAATCGAAAACTGCATAATTCCATTTTGTGTTACTTCACAGTTTTGATGTCTTTACTATTCTAAAATGTGGGAAATAGTAAAAAAAAAAAAAGAAAAATGCATCCAAACTTTTGAGTTAAGGTTACTGCTGAGTCATGTATTATATAGCGATCGCTCTTGTTTTTCTTAATAGGCTTTCTTAATATGTTTGCATGTGAAATTTCTTGTAATTGTAAATAATTTGTTTTGAATTTGTTTTATGCTCTGCAATTCTGTTTTTTTTTTATATATATATGTATATATATATGTTTTAATATTTATGTATATACACAGGTCCCTCTTGAAAATGAGATCTCGCTCTCAACGGGACTTTGCTTGCCTGGGTCCAGACCTTTGAATCCGCCCACTCCACTGAGTTGACTGATTCTGGTCTGGCATCGTGACATGAAACAGCGGTTTCTCGGTTGAAAAATGATCGGTCCAATCAGCACCACGGGCGGGACTAACACCGTTGTCAAGCTGTTGTCAAGCTGTGCGCCGGAACCAAGGAGGAGTAATAACAACAATGGCGACCGCTGTAGACAAGATAGACGCTGCTATCCAGGCTGTTCTAAATCCATTAAAAGTCGTCGTACTTTGTTTTTACTTCGCTCCGTGTTGTCAAAGATGCTCTACACTTTCTGAACCGTCTCTGGTGTTGTCATGGCTACACATCAGTGTCGACTTAAATGACGTTAGATACAGGCGGATACGTCGGTCTCTAGTGATTGGTTAGGGAAAATCGAATCCCCCTCCCCCATGGAAATCGGTTAGAGTGGAGGCAATGTCAGACTGAAGATGGAAATGGAGTGGAACGAGTTGACAATTCTGTCTGATATCAGGCAAGGACTTTGCCTATTTAAATAAAGGATTCAATCAATAAACGGCGCGATCTGACTCGTTTCTTGTTGTCAGCCATTTTGGCTCCCCAGCCAACTCCTGTAGCATCTACGATCCCAATTTCCCCCGACATCAGTGAGCGACTTTGGGGGCGACGCTGGTGTGCTTCCTGATGGGAAAATCTATATCCGATAATCCCGACAGCACCTGAATGCACAAGGTGGGTGTGTGTGTGTGTGTGTGTGTGTGTGTGTGTGTGTGTGTGTGTGTGTGTGTGTGTGTGTGACCGGTGTGTAAACAAGCGCTGCTGAAAGAGAGAAGTCTTCTCAGCCAGCCTATCCTTGGTAGGCTAAAGGTGCGCTGGTTCAATAAAGGCTAAAATAAAAATGTCCTGACTCCCCCCGCCCAAAAAAAGAAAAAATGACCTGCCATTGGCTGGTCGTTAGGCTTGCTTGGCCCGGCTCCTGTTGGGCTCCGCATCCCGCCGTTCCAAGAAACACTTCATATCCAAGACTCACCTTGGTCCAAGGCTCACATTTAATTATGGCTCTGATTCATGGCCCCATTGTTATTACTGTCAGCTCGGCTTTCCACCTCCGGACCAAACAAATGGTCTGAGGCTGTTTCCATCCCTCACCCTCTTCCCTCCTCCCTCCCTTCTTCCCTCTGCATCTTTTTCTTCTATCTCCATCTCTATCCCTCTCTCCCCTTTTTTCGCCTCCCTCCCTCCTTCACAGTACGTCTGTGTTTGTTGGAGGCTTCTTCACCCACTGAGCATGTTGTCGGCTCTTCCTCTTCTAAAGGATTCTGCTGGGGAGCCGGACAAATCTGCCAAGAGAATATTTGGAGGGACTCTTATCTCTTCCCTTGATTCCTTTCTACTCTGCTTTATTACCTCTCTCTCTTTTTCTTTCTCTCTCTCTCTCTCTCTCTCTCTCGCACTCTGTGGTTTTGAGTCTTCTGCGGTTTTCATCTTCTCCCAGGAGGTTTTGTCCAAACATGAGCGAATGCTGTTAAATTCATGAATGTTGTTTTATACGCTGCCCCCAATGCTGACTGCATTGTAAACTTCCAATTTCTGTGCTGGCCTTTCTATGGGCTTTAGTGCACATTTAACTGTGAATGCTGTTAACTTGTAAATGTCTTTTATATTGGCCGCTACAGTGTGTGATGAGCACTATGTGGTCTGTGCTGGCCTTGCAAACTGAAGCTCCCTTGGGAAATTAATGGCAATTTATCTGGTAACTGTATCTTTTCAACTATACTATACCGTATGCTACAATACTATTCATGCTATTATCTACTATATTATTAATGTTATCATATAAAGAGAAAGTTAAAATAAATGATGTCAAGATATCTATTTAAGTTTTGGAAATACAATGGTGAACATATAGCTCTTTGAGTTTTGGTCTCTGGCATTTCAAAAGCCACAAAAGATCCTCTCAGCTGCTTTTGGCTTTATAATTTCAAGGCCAAGCAAGGTGCTCTTTGAATTGTTTGGGCTTTTGCACTTTAAAACACAAGGGCACAGGAATCAAATATTTATTAAGCTTATACGTCTGCCTGTCAAAAAAATTCTTCGGGAGGCAGACTGAACATCAAAAAAGCCTTTCAGACGCTGGAGGAAATGTCAGAAAAACTGGAGCACAAATGACAAGCTTGCACAACTTAGTACATGACTTGTATTCCACATGTATCCATGCCTTTCAACAGATGAAAGCTTTGCTTAGATTTGTAGACATAATATTGCTTTCACTGTGCCAATGTTTTCCTCTGCCTCCATCTCTCCCAACTGTTTCACCATATTGCTTATTGCTACCAAGTCATTGCTCATTGCAGTCATTGATTTCTCTTTCAGCTAGCTGTCAAGCCTCGGAACTTCCTCAGGATGGAATAACATTGTTTTACTGGGTCTTTCTACAGATTGCCTGCCTGAAATCCTCGCCAAATCTTGCTTCTATCACATTGCCCCTGTCCTTCTGTGACTCCACTGGTTGCCAAACACAAACACAAACGCACCTTCAGAATCCTCTTCATCACCTACAAAGCAGTCCATGACACTGATCCATCTCATCCATCGTGTCCAGAGCTACGCTGAAAACCAAGGTGGACCGGGTCTTCAGTGTGGCCTCTGTGCCTCTGAAATCCACTTCACTGTCCACAAGGTGCTCTATGTAGCATTGTGCATTTCCCATGAACCCTGTTGCAAAGACCAGGGCCAAGTTCAAAGCTTCTGCCGTTTTGCTACGGTGCAAAACGTTTGCTCCCAACGGTGTGAAACGTTTTGCAACGGCTTTTGAGGTGCGTTTGATCCCGTTCGGGGTGATTCTGCATTTTCATTCGCTACGAACAAATGGCTGTCACACATTTTGCGCAATTGGCTCAGAGAATTCTAGGAGGAGGAGGAACAGAATCGCTCGGTCTCAGCCAATAACAACCTGTAACAAACGCTTTGGAATGAGACGTTCAACTCACTACCGTTTCCTTTTAAACTTCGAGTTGGGGCTATTAAACGCGCCGCATGTTGCTACTTGTCCCCCCTCCTCCTTCCTATTTTGAAGACCAAGGTGAAGGATAAGAGCCGATAAAAGCCAATAAGCATTCAGACCAGGTAATATAACTTAAAAGCTATGCAGTTAGAACAGTGGAACTGCAATAAAGTTGTATCACTTGCAATGTAAAATGGTTCACATTTAGTGCCATAAAGCAAGATCCCTTTGTGCTGTAAAGCAATCCAGCAGATTTCCCACCAAATCCGACCCGGTGGCTCACAATGTAAAATGCGGGGTAGAGGCTGATAGAGGCTGACAGGCTTCTCAGTGATGGTCTCATTTGTTTACAGCAATTATACTAATTTCTCAAAATGAATGTGTTTAGTATTTATTGTTGTTAAAATGCGACACCTAGCATGTTGAACATGCTCTCTGAAGACTCTGAAGGTGTTCTGAATGATTGACTTATATTGAGATTATCTTTTAATTTGTTTTGTGTACTTTTGAACTCTCTTTATCAGTTGAGTGCCTCTGAGTGTCATCATTAGGATTATTATCACATCCTACTATCAAGGCTTCAAAGCACATAATTATACTGTAGCTGTCCCTGACTAGAAAAAAAAAGTGTCAGTTAACTAAGACTCAGGGTTTTAGCAACTAATGGAGCCATCCATTTAACTGTCACATCAACAGAATTGCTTTTTCCCACATTATCGCACCCTTGTTACTAAAAGCAATCAGGCACATTCACCTTTATGCATAGTGTTTATGAGAAAATATGTATTTGTTAATATATTTCTGATGTTAAAGGTGAACTTTCTCTGTAGGAGTGTTAGATAAATGCATCAAATGTGTTAAATGCTGAGGAGAGTAAGGACAATGATCAAAATTAGTCATTAGATTTGCTAATTTGGACCATTTCTCATGTAGTGTAAACCTTGGCTCAGACTCACACTCACAGACATTATCCTAATTGAGATTGTTAACTTTGCCACATTTGCTTCTAGAGATCAAGGCTTTCTTAGTGCAACTTCTCTTTATATTCTATATTTTAAGAAGCTTTTATTCTGAATGACTTACAATGATTGCAACAGTTGAAGAAGCTTCAATTTCTAGATCGCCAACATTACAAGCAGCCAATAGTAAGTAGGTTCCCGACCACAGCAGCCTGATAATATTTCTCTAACCCCAGAATGATCAAATGAGAGAGAGGCGCTAGGAAAAGAAATAAGAGCCGAGCAGAGAACTGGAGGGGGATTTCTTCTTCTTTTCTAAGAGCATATCAGAGTGAGCAGAAGAGGAAGATATGGGAGACGTGAGGTTTTTCTTGAAGAGATGAGTTTTCAGCCCGGCAGAAGATAGACTCTCAGGGGTCACCGAGCCGTACGAGCTGGCTTCACATTAATTCCTACACATGTAGCCGCGGTTGCAGATTTTACGATATTAGTGGACTCTGCTGCACTGCTGCTCCAACTCCGAGATGAATTATGTGAAAATATCATTTGTCAGGGGGCACAAAAGGACGATTTGGCAACAACTGTCTGAGAGACAGTTTTGTGTGACGCTACTTTTGTGCTTCTTGTTATCATATTTATAAAAGAAAGGAATGAAAATAACTCAGTTGCTCTTGAAGAAGTTAAAATTTAACGTCTTAGTAGCTGAATTTTGGTTTTTAAGCCTCTGATATTTATGAAAAAACAGTACGAAGCGCATTGCATTCATCTTATTATCATCAAGATTATTAGGAGAGTTTAAGTTGGTTTCTGATTTGTGGATTCTTACTACACAGTGAAGGGGAAATTAAAGGGGAAACCTGAAGCCATTTCTAACCCAGAGATCACCTGTCAATCAAACAGTGTGGGCGGAGCTTGGCTTTTCAGCTACCAGACACCGGCTGTTTAGAACAGACAGTGGAGTAGCTTTCATGAAGTGGGTATAGGTTGGATCACGGCTGAGTTAGAGCAGTCAGCGATAGATTTTATTTACATGAAAACATCACAGAATATTACTTGAATGTTTGCAGATGATCTTATTGTTTATTGCTAAGTGCTGCCACACCCTTCATACTACCTCACCCTGTTGATATCAGCTGTAAAAGCTGAATGAGGCGCATCACATTTACATTTTTGATATTTCCAGACCGACTTCGGGATCCAGAGTCTTGCTAAGGACACATGGACGGGACGAGCGGCTGTCGATGGACACACATCCGTCGCTTCGCAGACTGAATCCGTGACCTTTCGGCGATGCAGCGGTCTTTCTTTCGGACGTTGCCGGCGGCGGCAGAGTTTCAGGGGACGGACTTGACTTTAACAGCGCTGTCCCAGCGGTGGAACCGGGGACAAACTGCCAGGGAACAGATAACATTTAGATTTGGGAGAAAGAGACGGCCTTCATCCTCTTTTTGTTTCCCTCCACCTCTCCTCCTCCCATATCTCCTCTCTGTCTCTGTCTCTCTCGCTCCATCTCTATTTTCGTCCTTGCTCTCTGTCTGTATCTCTATTTCTCTCTCTCTCTCTCAATCTTTCCCTCTCCTGCTCTCTCTCTCTCTCTCTCTCTCTCTCTCTCTCTCTTTCTCTTCAAGTCCTTTGTCTCTCTCTCTCTCACCATTGGTAATTAAGCGGGCAGATTTTATGCTTTTCCCTCTGACAATAGCAGCTCCTCAGGCAGCCACATCAATGCCAGGACTCACTGTCAAAACCTGGCAGATAGCATGTATGTGCGTACACACACACACACACACACACACACACAACCTGTACAGTCTGTAGTCATTAAAGCGTATAAACATGCAACCACACACGAACATGGGCAAATGTGTATGTGCATATAATATGAACACACACGTGTTCATTAGCGTGCATACACACAAGACCACACACAGTAGCACACACTACACACAAAGTTAGGCCATTATGTATATGCAGAAAGTAAGGTACACACACACACACACACACACACACACACACACACACACACACAGAGACACTGTGCTGTATATTCACATATTAATAAACACACATACATAAACATGCAGAGTATTCCATCCTACATGTACACACACACACGCACACACTAGAGACATCCCCTCCGGCACAAGATGGCACACACACACACACACACACACACACACACATACACACACATCAGAGAGTGTGCGTCCTTGATCCCTGTTCCAAAGACCTTCTGCTGTTTTGATGCGACTTCACAAAGTCTGCAAAGACAAAAGAGCTGCTTCCCATGATCAACCAGCCCGGCCTGTCAATCAATGTCAGAGTGTGTGTGTGTGTGTGTGTGTGTGTGTGTGTGTGTGTGTGTGTGTGTGTGTATGACACCATGCAAAAAGCCTGGTCAGATGCTGTTAGCTGTTAAACATAATAGGCCTCTGTCTCTCTGCCCTCCGACATTCGCTCTCTTTGTCTGTACCAAGATATTTATATATATTTGTCACCGCTTCACCCCCCTTCTCCCCCCCGCCTCCCTTTATTTTTTCCACCTCTGTATCTCCGTGTATGTCTCTCTCTCCCCCTCTCTCCCTCCCCTCTCTCTCTCTCTCTCTCTCCATCTATTCACAGCAACACTTGTCTCCCATTAGCCATGCGATCACGTTGTTCGCTGCTCTTCATACACTGCAGCGCACCAAACAGCACCGCGCCAATCAGTCCACACACACACACACACACACACACACACACACACACACACTGAAATGTGGTTTCCATCACTCTCTCTTCACTCTGCACACTGTCTCCTTCTATTCCTCTGCAGTTGATGGCTTTCATTCCAAAACACTATATACTGTATATATATATATATATATATGCGATGTTTTTGGTGGGGAGAAAAATACAACTGCTAACAGCTAGATGTTCAGTTCTTTACTTCAAAATTACAAATGACTGTAGACTCTTAAACTCTTTGCTATTTTGTAAGATAGTGACTTCATCAAGAATAACAATATTCAAAATATGTTTTGAGAAAAGATGGATTCTGCATGGAAATCTTGTTTTTGTTTAGGAATATTGTTGGTTATACACAAAATGCAAGTCTTGTATGTTGGATGAGCATCTACAGAGCATGAGACTAACATACCTGATCAGTCAATCAATCATAATACTAAGTAGTGAGTTCAGTATTACTAGTTCATGTCAGCAGTCATTTTGTTTCAGGTGGCTGATATCTCCTCTTTGTTTCCCTGATAGATGATTTATGTTCAGCCTTACTGCTGTAATCATTTAAAGGGGCCATATTATAGGAATTCATTTTTACTCTATTTCTATGCAAATATGATCAAAGATGTTTAATGACAACATTGTTAAATTTAGATGTTGTTTTTGCATTTTTAATAATCCACCTGTTTTCCAGGCAGTTTCAGACTAACTCTAGTAAACGAACTGGACTCGCTCCTGATTGGCTCCCTTGGCCAAAGAACTGAACTGAAATCCTTCCAGTCAGGCCAGTGTGCAGCATTGGAACCGACACGCCCCCTGGAATGTCAGCCAATCAGGATCCAGTATTGTGACTGTTCTGCCTGTGAGGATTTAGTCTTCAAATTCATCCAATAAATAACCTTTTTATCTAAACTACATTAATCAGCAAAACATCACGAAGATCATTATTCTTATCCTGAGCCGCAGCATATATGAAAATCATGAAAGCTAAAAATAATATGGAGCTTTTAAAAGTGCTAAAGAAAATGGCAAATGAAGTGCTACAAATTCCTTGCCTGGGTCCAGACCTTTGACTCCGCCCACTCCACCGAGTTGACTGATTCTGGTCTGGCATCTTGACGTGAAACAGCGGTTTCTCAGTTGAAAAATGATCGGTCCAATGAGCGCCAAGGGGGACGAACGCTTAGCCAATCAGAGCCACGGGCGGGACTAACGCCAATGTCAAGCTGTCAATGTCAAGGAGGAGTAATAACAACAATGGCGACCGCTGTAGACAAGATAGACGCTGCTTAGACGGCATAGACAACATGTCTTCTCAATATCACCCGACATCGTAGTTTGTTTTTACTTGGCTCCGTGTTGTCAAAGATGCTCTATACTTTCTGAACCGTCTCTGGTGTTGTCATGGCTACACATCAGTGTCGACTTAAAATGACGTTCAGGCGGATACGTCGGTCTCTAGTGATTGGTTAGGGAAAATCGAATCCCCCTCCCCCACAGAAATCGGTTAGAGTGGAGGCAATGTCAGACTGAAGATGGAAATGGAGTGGAACGAGTTGACAGTTCTGTCTGATATCAGGCAAACAAATTCCTAAATTTGGACAGTTAACACGCAAAAAAATGTGGTTCTTGTTCTGGTTAAAGAGACTCTCCTCTCCTCCTCCAGCAAGACTCCGAGCCCCCACCTGCTCATGCTGAGGCGCCTCAGTGGAAACGCCTAAAATATCAAAATGCAAAAAAACAAAACAAAAAAAAACAAAAAACAGACTATTTGGGGAATGTGGGTCACCAGAGACGGGGCTTGGAACCCCGGCGTCACCGAACGCTTTACCGCGTGGCATTTAAAGCACGGAAGGTAGCAGAGACTTTATGTATTCATGATCCAGTTGGCCTTGTTCGCTCTGCTGGGGTTTATTGTGTGGAAACTGCGGTCATTTCACAGCGTTAGTTACCTGAGGGAACCTCTGGCCCTGACATTTAAATAGGCTTCCTCGTTATCTCCCAAACTCTCTCTCTCTCTCTCTCTCTGTGCCGAAGTCTCGCTCTCTCTCTCTCTCTCACTTTTGTTCTTTGCCTCTCTCTTGTCCTTGTCCTCTCTCTCTCTCTTTGTCTGATTCTATCTTTTTCTCCGGCGCGTTTTCTCCTCCATATCCTCTCTCTCTCTCTCTCTCTCTCTCTGTCTCTGTCTCGTTTTCTCTGTTTTCTCGTCTTTCCTTCCGTCCGCTCTCCTGTCTGTTCTCTATCTCTTCTCTCTGCGTTTTTGTCGTTTCCCCTCGTTACGTTTTCTCATCGTTCTTTCTCCTCTGCTGCTGCAGTGGGGTTTCCATTTCTCCACACCTCTTGCTTCCCCCTTTTCTCCCTCTCTCTTCCTCCACTCGTCTAAACCTCTCCTCTCTTCTTCTTCTTCTTCTTTTTCTCCACTCTCTAAACCCTGTAAGTCACCTCAGGAAACAGGCGAAACCTAGCGAACGCATAATAATACAAACGATAATGATAAGGCCTCTCTAGCTCAGACACACAGACACACACACACACACACACACACACACACACACACACACACACACACACACAAGACTGTAAGCCTTTATCCAGTGGCTTATTGAGCTATACCAAGAACTTGTTGAACCTTGCTGTAATCATTCCTGCATTCTGCACTTTGCTCAGACAGAATACAAAAAGAAATAAATACATTAGAGGCAGAGTGAAAGTCAATGGAAGGCGAATAGAGTGAGATTGCAGCTTTGCCCTGGGCGGCACAAATATAGCGATGAGTTGATTCACATAAGAATCGTTGATTTAAAGTGAACGATGAAATGAATCGGTTCCCCAATGGATATGAATTGAGATTTCCAAATCGCTCACTGAAACACAAAACAAGCCTGTGGGATGGACAGACAGGCAGATAGACAGACAGACAGACAGACAGACAGAGAGAGAGAGAGAGAGAGAGAGAGACAGAGTGAGAGAGAGTCAAACAGAGAGAGAGAGAGATACACAGACAGAAAGACAGACAGACAGACAGAGAGAGAGCGAGACAAACAGACAGAGAGAGAGAGAGAGACAGACAGACAGACAGAGAGAGAGACAAACAGACAGAGAGAGAGAGAGACAAAGACAGACACAGAGAGAGACAGACAGACCGAGAGAGAGAGACAGACAGAGAGAGAGAGAGAGACAAACAGACAGAGAGAGAGAGACAAAGACAGACAGAGAGAGACAGACAGACAGAGAGAGAGAGAGAGAGAGAGAGAAAGACAGACAGACAGACAGAGAGACAGACAGACAGTCAGAGAGAGAGAGAAAGACAGACAGAGAGAGACAGGCAGAGAGACAGAGAGAGAGAGACAGACAGAAAGACAGACAGACAGAGAGAGAGAGAGAGAGACAGACAGACAGAGAGAGAGACAAACAGAGAGAGAGACAGACAGACAGACAGAGGGAGAGAGACAAACAGACAGAGAGAGAGAGACAGACAGACAGACAGTCAGTTGTTATCCGCCTGGCTTGGCAGTGACTTCAATGGCGGCTGGCTGCTCTCCAAACAGGAGCAGCGCTCAGCACCAAAGATTGAGACAAAATCAAACAAGAGGCACTTCAGCAGCTTGATGTCCCGTCATAATCAGCATGATATATTAAACATAACCAGTTAGGCTAATCAGGTCATTCATTAAGCTAATTAACGCATTAATTAGCAAACATTTCCTTGGCAACATACTTGTTTTCGCTTAAGACGTGGCTGGGACTGATGTGAACTCTGTCTTCACAGATCTTAGCTGTTGTTTAAAGCAGTGATTCTCAACCTTTTTCATATCAAGGACCCTAATTTAGTCCACATTAGAGCCACGGACCCCCATTTGATGAGATTTTGTCTCTCGGACCCAAATCTGAGAATATTTTTATTGTCAGATATGATTTTGTCCAGAATTCCATGACTGTCTGTATTATAGTTAGATAACAGAGAAACTATGATCAAAACAGCCATTCTTCTACATTCTCTAACTGTGTTAACTTGTAAATTAAATAATAATGAAGTTTAACAATTCATCAGTTTGCTGGGGACCCCCTGGAACCCCATCAAGGACCCCTGGTGGTCCCCGGACCCCACGTTGAGAACCACTCACCCAAATGCGGAAATCGGACATGCAGTAGCGCTAGAAGAAGCGATATCTTATTCTGGTTTAGAATCCTAAACCGGACTGATGAATGTGTGCAATAATATGAAACGGGGAACGGAACTTTTTTTAAAATGTAAAATGTAAAAAAGCCTGATATGCTGATGGTCGGCTTCTCGTTCACAGTGATGGATTACCGGCTGGATTAGAAGTCTCCGGTTGTTTTCTCTGCCATTTGGAGTTGAATGGGACTGAATGAGCCTGAGAGGTTTGGCAAAACTGATTTAAAAATATACAGATACAGAGCGAATCTGATGAAGCTCCTTTTTGTTTTTAATGTAATCTGTTAATAAAATAGTGTCAATCCTAGTATCCTGGTGTGCGCTGGAATATTGATCTTTTGGTTTACTGTGATTTAAAAATATCTTTAATCGTGATGCATGCATGTACAAACTGCCACAATTAAGATTAAAGGGATGGAAAATGTAAGAAAAAATGAGCAAAAACTCAAATCTCGCTGCAATTGTCCTTTGCTATTAAACCGTGAGTCGTCTCTGCGTCTCTGCACCAATGTCACCGAGACAAACTCCTGTCCATGTGTCGTACCTGACAATGTGATTCTAATGCTGATTCTAGTGGTTTTTCCACGGCACAGTGCAGGCTGTGGAGCAGCGGCCGTCCTCCTGCTGGGGACAACAGAGACCAACCTATGTTGAGGATTAACCTTGTGAATGAAGCCCTGATCCGGCCTGTTTCCATGGCTTTCAGAGAGGCTTAGGTGGCACAGAGCGGAGTGCGGTTTTGCATAGAAATGCGGCGTTGATGATACAACCTTTTGTAACAAGCGGCGGGCAATGAGAACTGGATCAGAAGCCGTCTAAAATAAAAGATATGAAAACAGCTCATTCAAAATGTCTCTGAATACCGGCTGCTGAGTACTGAACGGCCTTTATTTCACACTGATTAGAGACTTTTTTGTGCAATACACTGAGGTAGTTATACTGTATCTGGTATTAATAACTGATGTACATCACTATGGTACTGCAGCTATATTTTGTGTTTTTGTGTATTTATTCTGCTTTTATTGTTTAATATTATTGTAAACCCTGTCTGCAAACCAGTGGTGGAAAAAGTACTCAAACCCTTTACTTAAGGTATAGAAGTATTAGCAGTAAAATGTAGGCTACAGCAGTATGAAAAGTAAAAGTCATCAGAGTGTTAAGTTATTGATGCAGTAACGTGTAAGAAGTATTTTAATGTTGTCGGTCTAGCTGCTCCATATACTGTTGGGGAGTTTAAACTCTAACAATGCAACATATTTTATGAGCTTATCGTATATTTTGCGTGTAAAACCTTATTCTGCAAAGTAACTAGTAACTCCAGCCGGCAGATAAATGTAGTGGAGGAAAAGTAGAAAGTCTTACAAAATGGAAATATGAAGTAAAGTGCCAGTACCTCAAAACTGTACAGTAAGTGCAGCACTTGAGTAAATGTACACCTCTGCTGCAAACTAAATTTCCCTTTAAGGATGATACAGATTGAGCTGAATTGATTTGAGTAGAATTGAAAGATATATGTTTTTGCCTGATTCAGATATTTCACATTTTCCTTTAGGAGTCCAGAAAAAGTCTGAGCGAGAGTGTGTCCCTTTGCTCAGAGACACAAAGGTTTGAACCCTGCAACCCTGCTGGAGTGAATGTGTCCTTGAGCAAGATGTGAAAAGTGTATAAATGTCCAGTGTATTTATGTCTCAGAGGGACCGGCGAAGAAATAAATCCCTAATTACTCTGCGTGTAATAAAGCCATCGCCATATGGCCATTCTTGTCTTTGTGTCCTTGAGCAAAAACATTGAATTCCTGCCTGCCTTGTATAAATCGATATGTATGTGACTTATGTGCAAACAAACACATTTCTACATACTGTACAGTGTATATACAGCCAATGTGTCTGTTCCTCCTGATGTGTCCTTGAGCAAGACACTGAACTCCGGAGAATGATGTGATGAAATGAGCACATGTGCAGTTAAAGGTCTCATATTCTCCACTTCCCAAGTTTTATTTTGTATCTTGAGGTCCATTCAAAGCTGTGTGTGTGGTGTCATGAACCAAAAACACTCTCAATCCATTTTTACACGTTCATTTTCCAGCATCTCTCTGAGCCTTACCAAGAACAGGCTGTTTCTGTCGCCGTGTCTTTAAGGCTCATTAATATTAACGACCCCTCTGTTCCGATTGGCTAACCGTTTCGAGAGTGAAGCGTGAGACGCCGCGGCCCGGCAGCTACAGGTAGGGAAAACTCTCCGGTAATAAACAATGACAACCGCTCAACCGCTTTGAAAAAAACACTTTGTTAGTCTATTATTTCTTACAAAAATGATAATGAGCGAACCTTTGTGACGCCACAAAGTTACGGAAGTCCAAACGGCTCGTTTAGAGGCTCGCTTTTCTAATATGGATTGTGTGGATTTAGTTGGCGACCGTGCGTTTTGATACTTTCACCATGTTTAGATAGACCATCCAACTCCTTTATCATCACAGAGGAGAGGGGAGTCCTGCTTTACACCATATGGGACCTTTAAAGCAGCAGAGTTACTGTCTGTCTTCCACTGTAAGGCTGCATTCAAGTGGTTGGCTTTACGGTCTGAAGGAGTTTCCGACCAGGAAAGTGCCACATGAACACCTCATCATGTCGGATGATAAAGTCGGGGAAATCAGGATTTTAGATGCGGCAGGAATTGGTTGAGTTGTGACGTCATCGCCCTTTCCAACATGGTTGAACAGAGTCGTACGTGAACGGAGGAAATTTCATACAATTAAGCTGAAACTGTAAGTACAAATTTAAAGACATGGATATTCCTTGATAACTACAGTGCTACGGCGTTCAGTTTCCTGTGATATTTACATTCAGAATCCCTTGAAATAGTCGAAGATTGCTTGCTAGCTAGGCTATCGCTAGCTCAATTGCTAACATTAGTCTAGAAACCTGGTAATGTGTGTAAACAGTTGAGGAAACGTTCTCCAATTTTCTGACTCTAAAGCACGTGAACACGAGCTACTCGGACGGCCAGATGGTGACGTTTTCCCGACTCTGAAAAGTACGACCTGACATCAGTTGAATGCAGGGAGCCAGCTGATCTCTTCAAGAGATACTCGATTCCCCCCAAACCTGCACCACCCTCCTCCTACTTCAATCAATACGCTCCTGTCTCGAAGTGTAAAAATGATTTTTCATACCTCACCCCTCGGCTCTTAGCTTAGTTTATTGCACATATTATGAAGAAAAGAGACAGAATATAATACATAGAGATTGGGAGCTGAAAACAACAACTAAAAACATAAAAGACGTGCGGGAGGAGCCAAACAAAACCCATAGCATCTTGCTGAGTGACCCTGCTATTGTGAAGCAACCAGAATAAAGACAATCAAACACAATAATAGAGTGGTTCTCAACGTGGGGTCCGGGGACCACCAGGGGGCCTTGAGGGGGGTTCCAGGGGGTCCCCAGCAAATTGATGAATTGTTAAACTTCACCATTATTTAATTGATTAGATTAGAAAATGTAGAAAAATGACTATTTTGATCATAGTCTCACTGTTATCTCTCTGCCTACAATACAGATAGTCAAGGGATTCTGGACAAAATCATATCTAACCATAAAAATATTCTCAGATTTGGGTCCGAGAGACAAAATCTCATCAAATGGGGGTCCATGGCACTAATGTGGACTAAATTAGTGTCCTTGATATGAAAAAGTTTGAGAATCACTGCAATAATACAGTGCAGACCAATACATAAATGGACAAAAGAAAAAAAGTACTGAAAAACCACATGCAAAACAAAAACCATAGGTGCTAAAGTGGTGAATATGTAAAGAAAGCAGAGTATTTGTAAGATATATAAGACACATATTTGTAAGAACCGGGTGGGTATTTACCAGAGTGGTGTTTATATTATGATATTGCAGATTCTGATGTGTTCAGGTAAGTTATTTCTTTTCCCAGCACCTTTCCTTTTCTTTTCTTCTCTTATCAAACATGATCTTATACCAGAGACACTGCTACATTTTGTGGTTCTCTCTGGGTGGGTGAGAGTGTCATCTTAATGCCTAAAATGTAAAATATAAATACATGTAGAGTCTCAGGGGGGGGAAAAACCACATTCCTAATCACACTGCAGGTAATGTAATGTGGTGATTGAAGCGCTCCCAAATAAAACACCCCAGGTGGATTGTGACCAGAACACACACACACACACACACTCCTCCTCCTCCTCCTCCGCCGCTTTAATTCATTTTCATCTCTTCCTCACGGAGAGCTTCGACCTTGAGCTCCGTCGAGCAAAAAAAAACTACCAGCGGCACGGCGGTCTTTTGTCATGTTGCGACCGCAGTCGTCGGCGCGGGGCGAGCGGGGGAGCGGGGGAGCGAGGGAGCGCAGGAGGAAGCCGCCGGATGCTGGATGGATCGTAACTCGTCTGGGTTTTTTTTTTTCCGCTCCGACACGTGACGCCGCAGCGCCTCCGGTCTGTAATGCAGACTTATGGTGCGATGAAGGAAGCTGTCACTGTGGTGGAATAATGTGTGTGATGTCGTTGCATTACGCAGCCCCCCCCCCCCCCCCTCTGCTGTGAGGACACGGATCATGATCGCGAGGAGTGCAGTGTGCATGTTGCTTCTTTTTATCCCCTTCATGTTTTCAGCATGCGCTTCATTAGTCTTTAATGTCTGACCAGATGAAGGTAGATCATGGCTCCAATGCTGGCAGCGTTGGGGGTTCCACTCCCACTGGGACCGCCTTATTAAAAAATGTATGGTAATGAATGGGAAGAGTATAATGTGGGGACTTCATGTAATTAGTGAAATACCCTCCAACCTCTGCGTTTCATGAACCACACACACACACACACACACACAGGATAATGAAACTCCCTGAATTCCCCAACTGCATAAGGTTTTATAATTTTACAAAAAAAGATTTGTCATTTTTTAAATTTTTTTTTATGAAAATGTATTCAAAAATTCCTCAACGGATTCCACTACTGCCTGCATTTTTCATGACCGGAGGAAGATCTACAAATCCTCTAGAAGAAGAAGAGGAAGAAAATTAAATTGCACAGCAAAAACAAAATCCAGCCAAAACGACCAAAAGTTGAATGCTCATGGGGTTAGTGTCACCACGGGACGTCTGTCTTCACCAAAACACGCTCGGTAATTTATGCTTAGTTGTTTGGACGAGTCACTAAGAGACTAAGAGATAAACACAGCACAGTGTTCTTCTTACACTGCCGTTCACATGTTCCTCCTGCAAGTTGGAATGGAAATTTACCAAAGTTTTAACCAAAATTTGAGATCTAAGAAGACTGGCATAATCAAACGGGTCCTTCTTGCCTCATTGTACCAACACTAACCCTGTGCAGATCTAACTTATGAAGGATATCTGAGGCCTGATTTTAAATGTAGACAGCCCACTATACATTGAAAACGGAGGCTCACACCAAGCTGCAGGGAGACATGAAATAACCCATGTAGGCTGGAAAACAAAAGCATCTAATCCGCCCATTCTAGATTCATTCACTCCTCAAGACTGTAAAGATGCATTAATTGCATCCACATCTCCCCTCAAGTAAGAGCAGACACAATTAAAACAACTATCGGAAAAACACACTGCACATGGAGGTCATATCACAGATGGAAAGCATGGGAGTGCAGATGCAGAGGGAACTGAAAGTTTCACCAAAATCTACAATCTTGCATTAACAAAACAGTTCCTTATATAAGTCTCAATTTGCCAACATTCACTATAGGATATATATCTAACTTATGAAAGAAATCTGAGGTCTGATGCTAAATGGAGACACTGGAGGAACAAACCATCACACCAGCACAAAACAGCAAGTCCAACATTGAGGAAAAGTAACATCAAATAATTGTTGTAAGCTCAATAACAAAAATGTCCAATATGTTCATTAAAAGCTCATTTGCTCCCTAAAACTCTAACGAAGGTACCTGTGGTCTCAGTTTGATCTAAATCTCCCTTTAGAAAGTGCAGGAACAATTACAACAACTGTCAGATATAACGCTTATATATATCTTCAAATGCCTTTTAGAAAAATCACTCAACATCATGATTATGTCTTAATGTTGATAGTCAAAACAGGCTAAAAACCTCAATCTTGTCCTTGTTTTTGTTGTTTCTTTTCCTTTTTGGCTGCAGACAAGGATGTGTTTGAGTAAAGATTGCCTATAATGAGAGAGAGAGAGAGAGAGAGGGATGGAGAGAGCGAGAGAGAGCTGCCAATTTCTAAGTTTATCTCGTCCATGGCAGATTCACATGGGATTCAAATCACTGATGATCTCCGCAATTACTACAAATCACCGTCCGTCCCCAGGTGATATCAGTCTTGTGCTATTAAGGCTTGAGCGTTAAATTAAAATGAAATTAAATTGGCATATATTATTTATTTTTGTGAATAACCTTGGCGTGCGCTGCCTTTTTCTGAACTGTGTGTGTGTGTGTGTGTGTGTTTTCCCCCTTTTCTCTACTGCAGTAAATTACCACTACTCTTTTCTTTTTTTGCAGCAGAAACAGACAGGAGAGATGTGAGACAGAGGAGGGGAAGACCTCCAACATGCTGGATTTGCACCCTTAACGAAGCGAGTAAATGGCCTCCGCTTTCCCTCCTTTGTGGATCAGTGTTGCCTGACAACAGCCTCGGCCTCAGTCAACAGCTCTTCAGTTGACTCACCGCACCCTGAGTCTGTTTGAGTTGTGAAACCCGATCCAAGCATCTATTCATCTTAAGGTTGAACACCGACTGGATGGTCCTCAGAAGCTCTTTCACAATTACGAACTTCATTATCCGGGAAGAACAGCTCTAAAAGGCCTGGGAAAGCACAGCCTTCCTTTTACAATACTGATATAATAAAATATGGATTGTCAGTCTATGCAGAGTCTGTTGTCTTTTTCATATCTTGCCTTGTATCTTATCGTTATACTTGTACCATGTGTGTCAGTATATTTGGTAAATAAAGTTACTTTGACATTCTGACTTAAGTATAAAGATCTTGGCCTGTAAAATATGTTGAAAACTTGTATTTATTATTATGGTTGGATAATTGTCAACCTTCAAATAGTGAATCTAATACAGTTAAGACCTTCATCATGCCTTGGTACTGAGAATCACAGAAACTGAGAATCAAACTCTTGCAGAGAGATATTTCATTTACACCTCTAGCCGTTGCAGAAGTCTCCCTTCATGTATTTATCCTGCATTAAAACTACAGATTATTCTTCTCAAATGTTACACCAAACTAACCTTAATTAGCATATTTTAAAACCAAATTCAAATGTCTCTCAACTAATTACCAGACCTTTCCTCGCAATTTTCGACGTTTGAAAACGTGTTTTTTTTTGTGGGAAATACCTCAGACAGGCAAAAAATTCGAACAATTCATACAGCACACATGCTTTGCTAACCATAACATCCACAACACCCTCGAGGGCGTTCTTCACTGTGATTGTTAATACTTTGGTGTTACCCACAATCCTCAGCTGTGCCGAGCTGCAGCTCCGTTGTTGTAATTACAGCACAGAACATCCTCTTGGATGTAATTGCTGCAGCAGCCTCTTCGCAGTTGGAGATGCAAAACCATGATGAGCTGAGGAGTCTCCGTCTCTCCACAGCCATCTGAGACACATTCTCTCAACTGCTAACACTTATCATGAACTCTGGTTTATACTGTACCCAGAACAAGAGTTATGACACCTGAACGAGAGTTTATAACACCAGAACAAGAATTACGACACCAGAACAAGAATTTATAATGCCAGAACAAGAGGTACAACGCCTGAACAAGAGTTATAACACCTGAACAAGAGTTATAACACCAGAACGAGAGTTATAACACCTGAACAAGAGTTATGACACCTGAACAAGAGTTTATAACACCAGAACAAGAATTACGACACCAGAACAAGAATTTATAATGCCAGAACAAGAGGTACAACGCCTGAACAAGAGTTTATAACACCAGAACGAGAGTTTATAACACCAGAACGAGAGTTTATAACACCAGAACGAGAGTTATAACACCAGAACGAGAGTTTATAACACCAGAACGAGAGTTATAACACCTGAACAAGAGTTTATAACACCAGAACAAGAGTTTATAACACCAGAACGAGAGTTATAACACCAGAACAAGAGTTCTAACACCAGAACAAGAGTTATAACACCAGAACAAGAATTTATAATGCCAGAACAAGAATTTATAATGCCAGAACAAGAGGTACAACGCCTGAACAAGAGTTATAACACCAGAACGAGAGTTATAACACCTGAACAAGAGTTATAACACCAGAACGAGAATTATAACACCAGAACGAGAGTTATAACACCAGAACAAGTGATATAATACCCGAACAAGCGTTATAACATGCTTCTAATTTGAAAAAATGCAAGTAATTAGAGTAATTACATCTTGCGGCTTGTTTTAGAAGTGGGAAAAGCAAAAGTTCTCTAACTAGCAACTTTGGTAAGTAATGAGGTAAAGTAACTAATTACTTTTAACAGTAACTTTCCCCAACACTGTTTGTGACACAGCAGTGGAAGTGACGGACTGAATGTGCCATACAACTACCATGAAGCTCTAATGCAGCGGTATGATAGCGGTGTAATGAAAGTAAACGTCCATGAAAGCATTTTTCCAGGAATGCCTTTTTGTGCCTGTTGTTGATCAGAGAGAAACATGCGGGGAAGGCTGCATGGTTCCTGTGTGACCGTCAGAACGGCCTTCACGCCGCCTCGAGACACAAAAGCTCCAGCGGCCTCCGCCTCAATAATCTGAACTCCCGGTCGCCGGCGGAGAACGTCACTCAGCCTTGAGATGGAGAGCAGCGAGAGCATTTTCTCTCCTGCGATATGCGGAGAGAGGCGTGTGAACCGACAGAATCCTGTTTCCTGGAATGCAATCAAACCCCAGTTTGCTCGGCGAGGAAAAAAAAAAAATACGTCGCACATATCGGTTGTAGTTCTTGTTTATCAAATGAACGATCTTATCTGTGAACGGAGGGTGCGGGATGCGAAGCCGCGATGACCTCGGCGGATCATTAACGCCACTGCAGCTGACATCAACCCCCCCCTCCCCCCCCTACCGCCTCGCTGAAGATCTTCCATTTACAGGATCAATTCCAAACAGAGGCCTCCCTCCGCGGATCCATTGATCTTCACATCACATGGATGAGCCGGTCTGGAGCGCGGAGCGTGAAGGCTGAGGCCCGTCATGCTCTTGTAGAGCATCGATCGGGGGTGTGAGCCGGCATTATATGATTACGAGGCCCTCCGTCTCTTAAAGGTGAATACCGCCGCGTTCGGAGAAGCGAGCGGTAATTCTCCGTATCCAGCGATGCTTCGAACAACAGGAGCATTCATCAAGGACCGCTGATGAGATTATGAGAGGAGAGAGAAAGGTGTGTGGGGGGGGGGGGAGCATCCTCTGCACTTGTAGATGTTACTAAATCCATACTTACTGTTCCTTAATCCAGTGGTTCTCAACATGGGGTGCGGAGACCTCCAGGGGTCCTTTGATGAACTGTTAAACTTCACCGTTATTTAATTTACAAGGAGTTGACACAATTAGAGGATGTAGAAGAATGAAAAAACAGTCATTCTTCTACATCCTCTAATTGTGTCAACTCCTTGTAAATGAAATTTCACTGTTATCTCTCTTTTATCTCTTCTCTTTTATCTCTTTATTTCACTCTTATCTACCTACAATGAAGATAGTCATGGGATTCTGGACAAAATCATACCTAACAATAAAAATATTCTCAGATTTGGGTCCGAGAGACAAAATCTCATCAAACTGGGGTTCTTCAAATTAGGGGTCCTTGATATAAAAAAAGGTTGAGAATCACTGCCTTAATCCATACTGTAGGAATATACTGTATGAAAGCAGTCAGTTCGTTCCTCTCCAGTGTTTTTGTTCTTTACTGAGGCAGAGGGAGACAGAATTGGTGTGGGGGGTTCCACAGGAGAGAAAGCTCCGGTACAATCTGCTCCAAGGCCGGCAGGGACGGACAAGCTGCAGGAGGAGAAGGGTGGAAACCGCTGCACCATCCGTTCTGGGAAAAGACTTCAGCAGAAAAGACAAACACTTGAGCCGCCCACCATCCCTCTTGTCAAACGTGAACAAATGGGAGCGCCGTGCCGGGCTGCGGCAGGGTCAAACACGCCGAGTTACTGCGGCTTACTACGGCGGAGGAGGAAAAGGTAAACTGGCTTCTCTGAGGAAAAACGCCGCAAAAATCACAGCGAACGCGTTACACTGCTCCACTGGAGCTTCACACGCCGCGAAACCAGAGGATCCATTAGCGCTGCATCGTTCTGCTGAGTTGGATTTCATCTGCATGATGTGTAAACTACATCAGATTGTTGTTTTACACTGTTTTTCTCTGGTCTTTCTGATGAAAACATTGAATCAGTGAATGAAAGATGCGACTACAATTCAGCTGCAATAGTAAAATCAATAGCCTCAACTACTGAGCTGGTACACTTAGGCATTTCATTTATTAGGTTTTGAAAGAGAAAATTGATTCCAGACCATTGTTGTTGTTCCTCTGCTCTGGTACATATACATAAAAACCCATTAGCTACATTAATTATGAAACTTAGAATATAAGGCCTTATAGCAGAAAATCCAGAGTGAGATAAATTAAAGTAGTTATCCACAATATCCACAATATGATTTTTTTGATTTTGCTGACTCTTTTCAGATTAAGCCGTAAATAGTAATCCTCGAAATTCGTTTTTTTTTTTTTTTCATCTCCATCTTTGTTGCTCAGCCTCATCGCTGTGGTGTTTCTGCTCTGCACTTCTCACAGATCACCAGTCAATCAAACAGTGTGGGGGCGGGGCTTGGATTTTTCTGTTGATGCAGTTTGAGTTTCTCTTTTCTTTGTCTGTTCCAGCCATGGTGGCTATCGCTGCTCACTACCCAGTTCTTCTTCTTCTGTTTATTCCAAACAAACCGGAAACGTAAAATGATTTTTCCCAGGAAAGAGCGACCAGACCCCGGCTGTTTAGAAAAGACAGCGGAGAAGCTTTCACCAACTGGATATAGGTTGGATCACTGCTGCGTTTTATAAGAAGTAGCAAAACGGAAAATGACTTATATGAAAATGCTGCAGCTTATTACTTGAAGCATTTAAACACGAAGGCTACTCAAGCGCTACAGAAGCTTCATGGCCCTTGAAACAGTGAGAAGACACACACACCACCTCCAGCTTCAGTTATCGAACTCTCTCCTCTCCTCTCTCTCTCTCTCTCTCTCTCTCTCTGACCTTGTCGAGGCTCGCCCCCAACCTTCGCCTACCCCCCCTCCCCCTCCTCCCCCCCTTCGCTTTTAAATATTTATGATCATGCAGAGTGACAGGAGCCTATAGCCGCATCCTTCAGGCCAAACCAGCCGCCGTCCCGCGAGGAAAAAAAAAAACATCCATGAATTTGATTTCATGTGCGCCGGGGCTTTTCTCTCTCTTCTCTTCTTCTTCTCTCTTCTTCTTCTCTGCGCCGTATATTTTTTTTCATTATCTCTGTATCGCATCAAGGCGGGCGAGGTCGGGCGAGGTCGGGGGAAGAGGGCGACGCCGAGCCGCTCCAGTCAAAATTAATTCAAATTTTTTTCGGAGACCTATGCAGATCCTGCCCTCGGGCGAGCTGTGGGAAACGCGTGTCGTCCGTATTAAGCGCATTACCAGTCAAAATGGATGGATAGATCGCATTTAAATATTGTCAGTCTTCTACTTTAGTGCCAATTTTCCCCCTATCCTCTCCTTTTTGTTCGGCAATCTCCCGCTCCACTGTGCCGTATGCTTGGGTTACCTTTTTTCATTTTTTTTTCTGGCTGTAATTCTTTGAGGGTAATTTTCTTTACTCCGGAGCGACACGCAATTACTTTTCGGATGATGAGCTATTCCGAGCATTCCGTGACCCCTGACGATATCTAATCAATTTAGTGTTGTTTCTTTTTTTTTTTTTTTTCTTTTTTTTTTTTTTTTTTTTATTAATTAAAAGGAGATCAAAGGAAAGAGATAGGCTTCCGCTGCGCGAGTGTTCTGTCACAGCTTGATTTCACCAGCGCTTTTAAATGAAGATGAAACATTCACGGTCACACACACACACACACACACACACACACACATATTAACACACTCTCTTGCATTGGCACGCTCATCATAAACTCATAAAATTCACATGCACTTGCACACACACACACACACACACACACACTCCCTCTGTGTCTCTCTCTCAAGTGCACACACTCTCTCTCTCGCATACACGCACTTGCAAATTGAGACCCCAGTGCCACCCGGCGCATATGACTTTCTCTCTCTCTCTCTCTCTCTCTCTCTCTCTCGCTCTCCCAGCCCGTCTGTGTGTGTGTCCAGGCCAAGCCTCCTCCTCCTCCTCCTCTCCAAACATGGCTTATGTTTATTTATGATATGCCAATACGGAGCACTTCAAAGAATTGTCCGGCCCTGAAAAAAATCCCCGAGGTGTTCTGCCAGCGTCTGTAAATTAGACCCATAATTCTCCAGAACCACCGACGCAGAACGCCGCGGCCGGCCGACGGCTCGGCTCAACGCGGAATTCTTAAATCCCAAAGTGGACGGACACACACACACACACACACACACACACACACACACACAAATATCAGGAGAAACTCATCACAACCGCGATCTCTTTGTTGTTAATGCTGTTTATGATGCAATAATGATGACAGCTGGGTCTGGGGCTTTGACTCTGCACTTCTGAAGCCCGAGGGAACGAGCTTGCAGACGCCGAGCGAAAACCACACACACACACACACACACACACACACACACACACACACACACACACTGGAGTTTCAGTTTTACAAGAAATCTCACTGGTTGAGTTAAAGCTCGGTGGGCGGAGCCAGAGAACCACAGGTTTCGGGGCGCAAGTTAGCTAACTGCCAGACTTGAATCGTAAAGAAGGAACTCTGGTCAAAATATGAATAAAAAATATATATATGTCTTATCTTATCTTCTGTAATTCTACATATATGCCATGATTCTGTGTCTGGTTTATAATGTTTGCCAAGTTGAAGAACCGACTCCAAACTCCAATTCAGTCTCCTACAGAAGCGACCACCACAGGGGTCCCTCGCCGTGTATTTATCATCCATTAATGTTGTAGCGGACTATTTTTTGCTTCCATTATAGCAGTGATTCTCAACCTTTTTCATATCAAGGACCCCTAATTTAGTCCACATTAGAGCCACAGACCCCCATTTGATGAGATTTTGTCTCTCAGACTCAAATCTGAGAATGTTTTTATTGTTAGATATGATTTTGTCCAGAATTCCATGACTATCTGTATTGTAAGTAGAGAGATAACAGAGAAACTATGGTCAAAATAGTCATTCTTCTACATTCTCTAATTGTGTTAACTTCTTATAAATGAAACAATGCTGAAATTTAACAATTCATAAACTTGCTGTGGACCCCCCCTGGAACTCCCTCAAGGACCCCTGGTGGTCCGCGGACCCCACGCTAACCCTAACCCACTGCATTATAGCGTCGAACTGAACAGGGAAAATACAACACAGATGTCTTTCTATCACCTGTTGCCAAGCCAATCTTTGCAAAGCCTTCCGAGAGCTGAAAAGTGAACAAACCGTGAATTTGCCAAACATAGAAAAAATGTGAGTTTCTGCCTTTTACACATTTCACACATTTAGCGGAGAGTCTGATCCGCTCCTGTAATGAGTCTGGCAGCAGAGTGAGCTTCAGTTCCCAGATCAAAAGCAACACAAGTGATGGCTAACCAAGTACGCAGTAGACTTTGCAGATAAAGGTGATTTGATATTGAAAAACGATATTGTGTTGTAATTCTACACGGAGACATGTTGCTGTCAGACTGTACGGCACACAGCGCTCCGTGCCATTTGGTGGAGGCTTTAATCCAAATCGGCTGACGGTGCTGCGAGCGCAGACATTTATAGCTCGTCTGGCCCGGTGGGAATCCGGCGCGCGGCTCGGTATCAGCGCCGCGCCGCACACACACACACACACACACACACACACACACACACACACACACATACCGCCGCCGCACACAGGATCACAACGCTTTGTACCGCTCCGCCGTGCTCCAGCCTCAGCCTGGAAAAAAAAATAAAATAAAAAAAAAAGCCCCCGAGAGCAGCTGCTGCGACGACAAACCAACTGTTTGTATATTCATGTACCTTCCCGAGTCTTTGTGTGCATGGGGAAGTAGGTGGTAGGTGTTTCTTCAAGGCCCGGCGGCCGCAGAGCGAGACGGCGCCGCAGACAGCAGAGTAAACAGTCGCCATGTGCTCTCGCCCTATAGCGCAGCAGCTGAGCTCATTTGCATTACGGCCTCGACACACACCGCCATCGGCACGCATCGACTTCGCCAACTGCTGTGCGCCAGTGTGTTGAACATGAGCACAGGTACGCAATTCACTGCAGTGCTGGACGTTTTGTGTTGATTTGTCCTGGCAGATTGGAATATTTACATTTATATTTGAGGTTATGTAGGTGATGCTGACTGATAATGTGTTCAGATTCAGCTGCTTCATCGCCAACGCTAAAACCTCTTCCACTCTGCCGGTCCCACCGGTGGCTCCATCATTTACAAACACATGTTGCACAGCCAAGCTTTGTTCAAACCCACAGAACTTTATTTTAAATTCTAGTCCAGATCCCAAGGTTTCCAAAGATACCAAACATGTCAGGCTGAATTATAGGGAAATGTGTTTAAAATGCTGCACAACACGTCTAGATTTTTTCCATTTGCTGTAGTAGTGCAGCCATTCAAAATGGCATCTTGGTATTGATGTTTTTTCTAACTTTGAAGCTACTTCAGGGGAAAAAGTAACTGTAGTAGTAGTAGCGTGTCTATATGCATGTTAACCATAGTGTAAAGATTCACTTGTATTCAGTGTATTTAGAAACATGCATGCAGAACACTGGAGCATAAACATGGATGAGAGTCTAGTGCAGTAAAGTAAGTGACAGAGCAAACTGAAGGGATTTCATATCGAATCAAGTGAGGTAAAAGAAGACATATGGGTTATTATTGGCCTCCATGTTGAATCATGTCAAAAAAATACTGTCCCAGTAATATACTGCTTGTGGCTGTACAGTATATCACAACACCCAGCACTACAATATCTGAAATATTTATAGTCGTCTCAGCTGTCTGGCCTCATTCTGCCATCAATCCAAAAAACTTCAGAATCAGCCAAGTAACGCAGATCCAAAACCTTGAAAATACCATAAGCCACGCTCATGCACAGGCTTACATCCATCATTATAACATATATAAGTCATTATAACATGTGTAAGGGATAATGCCCGACATGGTGTCCTTAACCGGAATTAATGGACTCCGCCGAGTCCATTAATTCCTGATAATGGACACCTTGAAGGGCATTATCCCGCTTATACCATGGTGACTCACCAAAGAAAAAAAAAATAAGACCATTAATTTATATTTTCATGCGTTTTGTAATCAAAATCTAAGGTTTTTCACAAGCCATAACTCAGTTTCCCTGGTAACACCTGAGGGTTTGACTAATACCTGGAACAATCATTACCATCCCATAAGGTTCTTATGCAATGGAAACGTTGTTCACTCCTCCAGTAAATAGGACAAACCTTAGATACGACTTGGCAGCAGGAGATATTTCTAGTCCGCTCAGCTCATAGAACCCTTTGGCTCAGCTATGAGCCAGAAAGCTAACGTTATGCTAGCAACATTCAAAGTCAATAACAAACAGTAAATATAATTTGACAGTATGTTTAACAACAAGACTAGCTAGCTATCCAGCCATGTCATTGTCCCCAAATCAATATCAAGATTTTCACGCACATACAAATTGTAAACGGAGGCTTTGACTGCGTCCCTGTTGCTATGGTTACTCATTTTAGATACAGGCTGATGCTACGTAGCCAGCGCATTAATTTAGAACGGTGAACAGACAGTTTAACCGGAACTACTTAGTAGGTGTCCATTATCAGGAATTAATGGACACCCTGCAGCCAATCAGAATCGAGTATTCACCCAGACCATAGTATAACTAATGTTAAACCTATAAACCTTTATAATCTGGTAGTTTATATGGCTTATATCCAACGGCACCAAACTACACAACTTTAGAAACAACAAAAAAAGAAATCCCACAAATACATCTTCCATTCGCACACAATTTTAGTCATGATCCCAAGGTTTCCAAAGATACAAAATATGTCAGGCTGAATTACAGGGAAATGTGTAGAAAATGATGCAAAAGATATAGAAAGCCATAAAAAAAAATTGCGCCTTGGGTTTGAATATGTCACTCAATATAAGCATGATACAACTTCAATGAAGCGTTGGAGCAGCAGATACAGAATATGGATGTGGATTGTCGTACAGTATGGATTTTTTTCTTTTCTTTTTTTTAACTTTGAAGCAACTTAAGGGGAAATTTCAAAGTTTAAAAAAATCAAGGGGTAAAAAAAAGTTCATGGGGTTAATAACTAAATAACAAAAAAGTGTCAGAATGTGGGAAAAGTTGACTTTTGGGAGAAACAGTTTCAGCCGACAGCAGCCAGATAACATCAAACTCAACAACTTTGGACTTAATGAGGTGACTCACCTCGCCCCCATCCGCAGCCCCCCCCCCACCCCCGCCCATCCCCCCCCACCCCCCACCCGCTCAGATTTGTCACCCGAACACACACACAGACACTTTTGCTGTGTAACATCTCATCAATCCACCGCCTCAGGACCTTCTGACACCCACACATGCTGAAGGAACTGGCAAAGCTTCTCAATAAGCAGTTAGTCACCTCCCTGGTGTGTGTGTGTGTGTGTGTGTGTGTGTGTGTGTGTGTATGTGTGTGTGTGTGTGTGTGTGTTATGGGGCAGCCTGGTTCTACGGGGGAGGGGGGGGAGGGGGTCACAGAGCAACACGCTGACAGATAATCGATGGCATTTGATTGGCTCACGACCAACATCTTCTAACGGAGGGCTCGTTGTCGTGACGACCCGGCTTAAAAAGGATCCTCGCTTGCAGGAGAATTGGTAGGGTGTTAAAAGATCATTTTCCACCACCTGTGTAGCTGGTGTGTGTGTGTGTGTGTGTGTGTGTGTATACTAGAGATGTACCCAAATCCGAATATGTTATTCAGGAAAGCACAAATAATGCGATGGAAACAGATATTTCTTCTACCCGAAGTTGCTTGTTATTATTTGGAAAAACAAACAGAAGCCATGATTGACATGTCTGTGCGTCAGCCGTTATGTTTCTTCAAATCGAGTCATATCATTGTGGATGGACACAAGATAAAAACGCCCATTATGTTTGCAACACAGGACTTTGATTTCACTAACTAGTTGTTTCATTTACTACACATTATTGAAAAGTGATCGCTGTTCTGTAGTCGCTCCCATCAAGTCAGGTGGGAGCTAGAGAGACTAAATTTATTTCAAACCTCCGCAACCTATGCATCAAAATGAAGCTTAGAACCTGTAGTTTTTAGCTGTATGTGTTAATTTCCTCCATTTAAAAAACCCAGTCGAAATATTGAAAAAAAAACGTTTTACCTTGTATTTCAGTCAATATTCATCTGTTTAAGATGTAACATGCTGTATGTATCAGCCATAGGTTTCATGGAATTTCAAACACCCTACCAAGTATTTCATGGTTATTTAAACAGACAGCAACAAGTTCAAGTGGCAGCAACAAGTGATTTGTGAAGCTAACAATGGACTCTGCAGCACCCCTAACTAATTGTAACTAACACTAACCCTGTCCCCCAGTTAAAGGGGGGTGGTGGTGGGGTTCAGACAGTTCATAAAACTTAGTTTAGTTGAAAATAAAAAAAATAAAAAAAAAGAGAGAGAGAGAGCGATGAAAAGTACAGTATGAGGATGTGGAAATATATTTCATAATTAATTATATGCCAATATTAAATTAATCTTATGCTTTGAAGGCACAAAATTGCATTGCCAATGAATATTAGGTTAGAAAATACAACATTTGCCCGATTTAACGTGATAAACCACGCCCACTTCAGGTCTTCTACCGATACAGAGACAGATCATTTTGTTGGTTGAACAGATACAGATACAGATAATGACGTCTCTGTACACCTCTAGTGTATACGTGCATTGCTGTTGCTGTGTAATAGTATATGTGCATGAGTAACTGTGTGTGTGTGTTTGTGTGTGTGTGTGTGTGTGTGTGTGTGTGTGTGTGTGTGTGTGTGTGGCGACAGTATGCATGCACTGGCTGTCCTGTGTGTGTGTGTGTGTGTGTTTGCGTGCACTTGGGTGCATTTATGTGCATGCGATATCTCTGCATCTGCACGCATCTGTTACTGTGCGAGTGTGTGTGTGTGTGTGTGTATGTGTGTGTGACTCCACCAGCTGTGCGGAGCAGAGTGCTCCAGCAGGGCTGATGTGTTAAGCAGCGTGCAGCGTGTGTCACCTCCTGCCCATCAGTGTGACGTCTAAAATGGAGGCTTGAGGCCATCTTGACAAATCGATGTCTCACACTGAGCTGCTACTGTTATACAAATTGTAGGTGTCACGCTGCGCTCTGTCTGTGCATGTGCTTCCTATTTCTGCACTTATGAGGACCGAGTGTCCCCACAAGGGTAGAAAGTTGAAGAAAATTTAAAGGGCTAGTCCGACCCTTTGGGAGTTTCTCCTGACCCAATATGTGACGAGAGGATCGGCACCAGAATCACCTCTGTGTCTCCAGTCGTTAGCTCTATTAGGGCTGGGCGATATATCAATATTATATCGATATCGTGATATGAGACTAGATATCGTCTTAGATTTTGGATATCGTAATATCGTGATATGGCATAAGTGTTGTCTTTTCCTGGTTTTAAAGGCTGCGTTACAATAAAGTGATGTCATTTTCTGAACTTACCAGACTGTTCTAAAACAGGGAAGGAAACCCTGTCTTTGCATTTTATTTTGATCACAGTCTTGTTTTAATGAAAGTGCTTGTGACATCTCACATGTGGCTTTGACTTACAACTGAACATTTAGCCCACTTCGTAGAAAATACCGAGATACATATCGTGTATCGCCATTCAGCCTAAAAATACCGAGATATGATTTTTGGTCCATATCGCCCAGCCCTAAGCTCTATGCTAACACTGTAGCATACAGTATGTTAAGTAACTGTAGGCGACTTGCATGATCCTAAAAGTGAGAAAATAAGAACTTGTAGAAGATGTAAGGCTGGATGGTTAGTTAATGTTAATGATCTAAACCTGCCTTTGTTTAGCGGATTGGTAAAATAGACTAAATACATCAAAAAGACGCATTTTTTGTTTACACAGGATTTGAGCGAAGTTAGCCAGACAGCTAGTTTTTACGCTGTTGATTCGTCACGGACTACAATAATGATGAAGATTGAGTTTTTGTTTTCAGACGTTATGAATCTACAGGCCAGAGATTAAACAACAACAAACTGTGGATTACTAACAGGTTTATCATCATACTTTGGATAATGCTTAATCGCCTACGACTGCTGAACATAGGCTACTGTATGCTAAAGCGTACAGGACAGAGCTAGCTCCTGGAGACACAGCTGGTTTAGACTGAGGACAATGAGACACAACGATGGAAAGAAAGACAAACAGCTGACTGACTGGTACTGGGGCAGAGGCTTCAATTCAGTCAAGACTGAAAGGCAAATACTGTACCTGAAATGTGTCGGGAACAAAAATGAATGATGAATGAATACCCGGGGATGTGAGTGCCACAACTATGTGCAGACTTGCCAAAAATGCGCATAAACAGCGTAAATTTGGGAAAATGGAAAAATCAGTCAGTCCCTATGCCAATGCTCAATGCCCATGTGCAGTTTCAGATTGATTGGCCAACCCATCGAGGAGAAAAATGGATGCAGACAGACAGAGTTTTCCTCATTTTATAGTAGGATTATTATACTATTATAATGAAAAAAGACTCCTGAGCTAGTCCTGAATCACGTCCCGCCCACTTCAGTCTAGCATCAGGCTGGTTCAAAGCCTCTGCGCCTTTCTTCCTTTCCTTCCGTGCGGAGGGCCGAGCCTGACCGCAGCTCTTCAGGGAGACTCTGATGGAGACAAGCTGATTAAGTCGTGTTTTCCTTGACCAATGGAGTGCGGCGACAGACAATTAGGACGCGGAGACTGCCGTGCCGCTCTCCTGTGGTTCCTGCTCTTGCTCTTCTGTTCTGCCGGCCCAGAATGACCTCCGGAAAAGACTGAGAGAGGGGGGGGGGGGGGGGGGACTTGGGGTAGTGGTGGGGGTGAAAGATAGCCTGCCCAGCATGGCTCTCATCACAGCGCGTTTGATCTATCGCCTGCCACCCCCTCCCCTCCCCTCCCCACCTCTCTCTCTCTCTCTTCATCCCCCTCTCTCTCTCTCTCTCTCTGTCACACCCTGGCTGTTTTGAGCTCTCCACCGCTGCCACCAGCCGCCCATATATTAACCACCGGTATCCACTGGCTATGATTCAGGGAGTTAAAAATAACTCTCTCCCTCTCCCTCTCTCCTCTCCATCCTTCCATCTGTCCGTCGCCCGGCTCCTCCTCCAGGTCTTCCCGCCACCTGCTCCCGTGTCTCCAGTGCCGCCAACACTGCCGGGGTTACAGGTTCCTTTCTGGACAAAAAAAAAAGTGTCCGTGGAACAGCACACGTTTTGTGCTTTAACAAGACGGGCACAGCGGACATCTTTGATCTTCCACCCCGCCTTCACAAATCACTGAGTCCTTCTTTGTTCCGGCCAAAAACATGCAAGCTAAGAAACTGGAGAACCAAAACCCACACTCTGGTATCGTCTTCTCACTGAATACATCAGCACAGAGCAAACCACAGCGCCTGGATCAGTTTTCAGTAAAACCTGGAACTCATTAATTATCCACCTGAACCTCTCTGCCACCTGACTTTGTTTACCCGCTCTACTTTTTCATCCATTTCTTTGCTTTCAATCCAATGCTTCGATCAATATTTTGTTGCCTCCCTCTCTGTTTTCTTTCTCGACTACATTACATTTTTATCTCTGATTCTTTGTTATTATTAGTTATTTATTATTGTTATGTTTCAATATTATTATAAATTCTATTTTCTGCACATGTACAGATGTAGGTTTGCAGGCATATGTGTATATTTTGCGTTTATTTGTGTATGTCTGTTTATATGTGTATTTCTTCATATGTATTTAATACATATGTGTGCATGTTTGTTGGTTTGCATAGTTGCAAGTTGCAAGTTTTTCATGTCAATGTTAAATAAGATTTACAAATTTGTCCCATGCAATCCTACCAGAGACGATTTTTGTTGTTAAATATGACAATAGAACAGAATTATCTAACTGTATATACTGTAGATTAGGGGTGGAGAGTGGAAGCTATGAGCAAAAGAGCCGACCTTATACAAACTCTCACTGTGTTGACTTCCATGGACTGAAATAATAGTCAAATTAAACTGTTAAACTGTCAAATTAAACTGCTCATTTTCGTGAGGGCCCGCGGGAATGCCCTCAAGGACCCCTGGAGCTCCCCGGACCCCGCTTTGGGAACTGCTGTATTAGCACATTATCATTTTGCTGAATCTGAATGAATGAATGAATGAATGAATGAATGAATGAAATTGTATTATTGTGTCGTGCATACAATTGTATGCCCAGCCCGCATGGGCTTACAAGACACCATAAATTCAAACAAGCCAGGATCAGAGTACAGCTTTTACATCTTCAAACAACAGAGAAAGAAAATAAAGAAACTAAAGCATCTTTCACCTTCAGATCTTCAGACCATCACTGAGTAGGGCAGAACTTCTAAATCACTGACAGAAGCTTAGTATGTGTTACTGAGAAATCAAAATATATGAATATTAATTCAACAATCTATCTTGCCTTCTTTTCCAGGCTTTTGAGATAAAGTTAGCAAACTTAAACACGTCAAAATTAAACAGCCATTCCAGTTTTTGCTCATCTGAACACCAGAATATTTCAGGGTTTTGTCGAACGATTTCATGGAACAGTAACTCTCTTAAGTCATCATAATTTGTACAGTACAAAAGAAAATGGGACTCACTTTCCACTTCACCCAAATCACACAGCTCACACAGTGTGTTTGGGGCTTCGGTATGAATGGATTACGGCACAAAGTGCTGCAACATCCAGTGTAACGTGTGTGTAACTATAAGCATGGATCGAATCTAAAAGCTTAGAAAATGGCGTGGAAAAGAAAAGTCACCGTACATGAAAGAGGCCGGGCTTTCCCAAAAAAATCAAGGCGCTCTTGAACGGGGCGGATAAGGAAGAGTCTCATGTCAGAGTCAGGTCAAGCGTGGGGGAAATCAAAAAAGCTGCCAACGTTTCAGCCATATTGGCTTTTATCGAGGCATCACCTCCAACAAGAGTGCCTTGAGTCTAGAGGAAAAAAAGCCCTTCTCCATCACACTGCACACACTCTTTACTCTTTACAGTGGATTTCTTTTTCCACCGTTTGGCCTTGAAAAGGTTCCCAAATATTTTAAGTCCTTCAGGCTGTTGCTGATTTAATGCGTGAAGGAGGCTTTTCCCAAATATTGTCCCATGGCCTGATTTAGCATCTCCTTAAAGTCACAGTAAGGACGGCCATGTGTATTTTTTTGACATATTTACAATTATCCATGCTTTGGCTCGGCTCCAGATCCGTGAAACATTTTCTGTTTAATCTTTTAAAGTAAGCAATTTTACTTTAAATAAGGCAAAGTGGGCAGTGCACTCTCCTTTCTCTTTAGTGGGACAGTAAAACAGAGTGGGACACAGAGTGGGGGAGACAGGCGGCTTAAATTCGGCTGCTCAAATCAGATTTTTTTTGCATATCCAATATGAGTCGGATATTTTTTATTTTTTATTTTTTAAGTCGAAACACTAAAAAATGCACATGGAATCCAATCTGTCTGATCAGATTTAAAGCACATTTGGAGGCGATTTGAAATTCAAATCACATCTCTGTGAAGATTATAACTCAATCTGACTACTCAGATCGCAGTCCAAGTGTTTTTTTTTTGTTTTTTTTTTCCATCAGTCCCGACAAGAAGAGCAGAGAAGAAGAAACACGGAGGACAGCAGTGACAGGAACACCAACCGACATGACAGACGCCACTCTCCTCTGCTGTTGATGCTCTGTGCGACTACAGAGTCCTGAACAAAAAAAAACAGCGATGAAAAAACTTCCATGTGACTTACTGGTTGCGGCACCCGGAGCTGTTGGACAGAAAAAAGTGTCCAGCATGCGCCTGCCTGTGTCATTACTATGACAACCAACGTTGTAATGACAGCAAGTGACATTACACTGTCTATACACACAAATCCAACCGATGTGGACAGTCAGCCATTTTCCACCTTGATGGTATTTTCCCATCTTTCTCCATCATAACGATCGATTCTAAACCAAAATCTCATCAGCTGCTTCTCTATATAGAGCTTCTTACCTTTTGTTTGCCTGAGAGTGTTCGGTCCTTTCAGGCTGATGGACTCTCCAGGAATCATCCCCCAAAAGGCAGCCAAAGCATTTCTTTTTCAACACATTGATTGCTCAATCTGTAATGAGACATGTTGGTAATAAGTACAGTTTTGATGCTCCCTTGGCTTTTCTGTTGCTTCAGCGTTTCCTCTTTGCCGGCCGGCTGCGGCTGCCTGTCTGTAAAGTAGTGCCAAATAAAATACTTTAAGTTGTCAGGTCATGGATAAATTTAGCCTGATATTCAGACTAAATTTCGTCCATTATTCAGCCTGACATTGCCTCCTAGTTAGCCTTTTTGTGTGTGTGTGTGTGTGTGTGTGTGTGTGGGGGGGGGGGTTGATTTTCCCCAAACCGATCACTAGTGACTGATGTATCGGACCAACTTCACCAAGAATGTCGATGGTCGATTTTGACAAAAAATATAATCTTTGCAAAGACAATATGTTGGTTAAGCGGGTGAAATGCCACTGAAAAACAACGGCACGGACAGTTCAAACTTTAGTCCCGCCCACAAAGGCTCTGATTGGCTCGGTTGTGCCTCCGAGCGAGAACGAGCCGTTGGCGAGGGAAACCAGACTCTCTGAATCGCTCGACTAAATCTGAAGAGTGGAGGGACGAGACTCAGGAGTCTGGAACCAGGCTAGTAAACATAAACATGTCTAATCACAGAGTGAGCATCGATATGTTGAAAATGAAATGCTTTGGGTGCTTTTGGGGTTGATGTTTGGAGTCTATTGGCCCTATAGGATTGGAGAGTAGTAGATATAAGTTGCTCTGTAATGAAGCAACTGACAAACTTTTGGTCAGAATCAATCAATATGAAGAGAAAATTATGGGAAAATAGGGTCCAGGTTGAAAACAGGCAGAGTTACGCTTCATAATTCATCATAACTCATAAATCATAAATTCGGGTTTGCCTGCTGTCTGGATATGGCCACATATCCAGACAGACTCTGGCAGAATCCGCTGCTAGGCTAAGGTTAGGCTACATATTCTATTATGTTGTTATTAATGGAATACACCAAGTTTTTGTTAGGGCTGAACAATTAATCGAAACTTTATCGAAATCGCAATATGGCCTACTGCAATTTTCAAATCGCAGGAGGTGCAATATTTGTTAAAGGTGAAATGTGTGTCAAAATACCATTTTAAATGAAATATTGTCATGCTGCAGAGATGTCCTGGCCTACACATCATATTCTACAGACTTAAGAAAACATCTTTGTTTGGTACAGATCCCCGCAAAATCGGACGGATCGGTCTCCGTCCGTTAGTTCGTTCGTTTGTTAGCCAGGGGGCGGCATTGACAATGAATGGGACTGACCCAAGGGTGGAACTACCTCACTGGTGGGGGACAACATGTTTACTATTTGCTTGTTTTAATATGTTTTTCAATGAAAATGAGAATAATGATGTAAAAATTATCATTCCCTCTAATATCGCAAATCATATCGCAATTGCAATATCAGTCGAAATAATCGCAATTAGATATTTTTTTCAGAATCGTTCAGCCCTAGTTTTTGTGAGTTTGAGGTAGGGATTTATAGATGTTGGATGCTTTGATTGACTGCCACTCTTTATTTTACATTCTGTTTTATATTATTTATTTACTTTTTGTATTATTATTATTTTCATTTTATGTCTGTTTTTGTTTGTGCTTATGTTTCCTTAGTTATCTTTGTCTGTTTCATTATTTCTATGTGAAAAATTTTATAAAAACTTAAATGACAAAAAAAAAATAAAAAATAAATACGCTGCTACACCAAAATGCATCATGTGACTCCGGTCTCACCCGGCGCCCCCCCACTGGCAGCTTACACTGAGATGAACACAGCTATGAGCTCTCTGTGGGGAACCAGTTACATGTTCGTTTGACTGCTATTTTTACCCGGTGGCTCCCTGGCTGGGTGGGTGGGTGGGTGGCTGGGTGATCTTTTTGGAGAAACCGGTGTGTTCCTTTTCAAAGCTACCAGCCCCGTCCCCGGGTGAGGGAGCGGAGCCGGGGGAGTCGTTGAAAACCCGCCTGGGGACACGGACATTGATTTCTCAGCGCCGCCTTCCCAAGGCCAGCGATGACGAGCGGAGGACAGAACGGCCGGAGCCTTGGGAAATCAGCCCATAATTAAAAGGCCAAAGACCCCCGAGCAGATGGTAACCAGTAGAGGAGAGAGGGAGGGAGGGAGGGAGAAGAGATGACAGGAAAAGGGAAGGCGAAAAGGTAGAGAGGATGGGGGAGAGAGAGCAAGAGAGAGAGAGAAAAAAAATACAGAGAGAAGAAGAGAGAGGAGAGGGAGGGACAGGAAAGAAGGGAGGCAGAAGAGAGAAAACAGAGAGAAGAGAGAAAGAAAGGGGGAGAAACATGAGAGAAAGGGAGGAGAAAGGGTAGAGAGGATGGGAGAGAGTGAGAGAGACAGAGAGAGAGAGACAGAGAGAGAGACAGAGAGAGACGGAGAGAAGGGGAGAGAGGGAGAGAGAGACAGAAAAGGGAAGGCGAAAAGGTAGAGAGGATGGGGGAGAGAGAGCAAGAGAGAGAGAGAGAGAAAACTATAGAGAGAAGAAGAGAGAGGAGAGGGAGGGACAGGAAAGAAGGGAGACAGAAAAGAGAGAAAACAGGGTGGAGAGAGAGAAAGGGGGAGAAAAATGAAAGGGACGAGAAAAGGTAGAGAAGATGGGAGAGAGTGAGAGAGACAGAGAGAGGGAGAGAGAGATGGTGAGAGCAGGAGAGAGAGAGGGGAGAGAGAGAGAGAGAGGGGAGAGAGAGAGATATATAGAGGTGAGAGAGGAGAGGGAGAAAAGGAGGGACAGGAAAGAAGAGAGACAGAAAAGAGAAAACAGGGAGAAGAGAGAGAAAGGGGGAGAAAAATGAGAGAAAGGGAGGAGAAAAGGTAGAGAGGATGGGAGAGAGGGAGAGAGAGGGGGTGAGAGAGAGAGAGACAGAGAGAGGAGGAGAGAGAGAGGGGGGAGAGAGAGACAAATAAAGAGGTGAGAGAGGAGAGGGAGAAAAGGAGGGACAGGAAAGAAGGGAGACAGAAAAGAGAGAAAACAGGGAGAAGAGAGAGAAAGGGGGAGAAAAATGAGAGAAAGGGAGGAGAAAGGGTAGAGAGGATGGGAGAGAGTGAGAGAAAAATATAGAGAGAAGAAGAGAGAGGAGAGGGAGGGGACAGGAAAGAAGGGAGGCAGAAGAGAGAAAACAGGGAGAAGAGAGAGAAAGAGAGCGGAAACAGGGAGAAGAGAAAGAAAGTGAGTGAAAAAGTAGAGGATGGGAGAGAGAGAGCCTGAGAGAGAGAAGTTTAGAGGTGAGAGAGGGACAACGAAGAGAGAGGCAGAGAGTTAGAAAGAGAGAGAGAAGAGAGAAAGAAGGAGGAAAGGAGAAGAGACGAGAAACAGAAAGAAAGAAGTGAGAGAAATCAGTTCTTAGTGGGGAGATCTTGGCATTGTGGATATCTACAGTAGATCTTCCCTGAAGTCTCTCCGTGCTGATGATTCTCCAACACAGCTACAGTCATATCCTCTAAAACGCTGCTCATTTATGAATAAAGCTTCTCAAAACTGCTAATAACAGCAAGTAAGCTAGTGACATCCAGCAGGTATCACACTGTTCAGAGGGCGGACATCTTGTTTTGGAGTAAAACTCTTCACTGCAAAAAATGACAAGTTGTCCAGTGATTTTATCTTTTTTCCAGATCTATCAAGCTTATTTCATGATATTTTTAGTCAAATTATCGCTCTGTAATGGCAGATAATCTTGTTGGTTTCAGTAAATTTCACTTGATACAATATGACAAAAAACAAAAATTATGAACTCATTGTGTCATAAAGAGTAGCTACAGTGTAGAACCTTATGTGAAGTATAATTTAAATAAAAGACAAAGATCCCTATGTGCACAGTTACAGGAACATTAGCATTAGCCCTAGAGACCGGCAGGTTTAATGCCACTCCAGAGGAGGACAGACTCTGTTTGTTGTGTGAGTTAGGTGAAACTGAGAATGAGTTTCATTTTTTTGTTTTACTGTCCTGTCTACGAGGACGTAAGGGATTTACTTTTTAGTAAAATGTCTGTAAAATGTTTCGTAAAATGTATTTATGTTGATTTCTTTGGGCTGAATGATTATGAAAAACTTGAGTTGTGCTTCAAGAAGGGAATCTTTTTTGTAGCAGCTTTTATTTGCCAAGCTTGGGAGAGAAGGCAGAATATTTTGTTGAAGACTGAGCTGTAAAATAATCTGTAATTTTGTAATGAAATGAAATGTGTGACCACTGCAACTGTAACTTTGGTGTTTTGTAAACCCATGAGGGTTGGGCACTTTGTGAAAATAAAATAAAATAAAATCATATGACTTCTTTCAAGAAGAAAAATCATCATAAAACAATGAAGAAAGTCTGGAAACAAGTTACATTCTCCTGAGAAAAAGTCAAATTTGTTGATACCGGTAAAATTATCTGCCTAAAACTAAAATAAGCTTGATAAGTCTGAATACAAGATGAAATGACTTAACAAGTGTGTCAGTTCTTGCAGTGTCAGACGTCTTCCAACACCGGGTGGATCAAAACGTCTGCCCCCCCCCCCCCCCCCCCGGGGATACGACATACCCTCTTCCTCCTCTTCCTCTCGCCGCCACTCCGCCCGCCTCCACGTTGCGAGCGTGATCTCCTCCACACGTCTGACTCCTCCGCCGCGTGTCAGCGCTAATTGGCCATTACGGCGGCCCGGTGTCACCGTCTGAACCGCCGCACCCGGCTGAACTTCGACCCCGCCGATTAGCCGACATTAGCCTCGTCACCGAAATCGTCGGGGGGGGCCTCTCGTGACGGGAGAGGTCGGCCCGTCACGCCGCCGCTCGACGGGACCCGGGCCTCTCCGGCTCGGCGAGCGGAAACCCCGCCGCCGTAATGATACTCCTGACTGTAAGAGGCGGGAGGCCGCGGCTGCGAGGGTGAATGAATGTCAAGCAGCAGAAGTGTGCAGAAGTGTGGGTAATTTTGTTTAACCTTTATTTATCTCACTGAGCGAGCTCTCTCTTTTTTTTTTCCACAGAGAGTCTGCACCCAGGAGATTAACGTGAGTGAAGGGTCAGAAAGCCTGACTCCACTGAACACTAGGGCTGCAACTAACGATTATTTTCACTGTCGATTAATCTGTCGATTATTTTCTCGATTAATCGATTAGTTGTTTGGTCTTGACAATCAATGTCAATGTGTTGTTTTGTCCACAACCCAAAGATATTCAGTTTACTGTCATAGAGGAGTAAAGAAACCAGAAAATATTCACATTTAAGAAGCTGGAATCAGAGAATTTTGACTTATTTTTCTTAAAAAAATTACTCAAACGGATTAATCGATTCTCAAAATAGTCGGCGATTAATTTAATAGTTGACAACTAATCGATTAATCGTTGCAGCTCTACTCTACACCGCTGTCTGCAAAGACGCACCGGCAAATGAAAAGCTGGGTAAGCTGTGAACTTGACTCCCATAAGATGAACACATGTTGATCTCATAAGAAGTTGTGAAATCACTCTGAAATGCAGATTGACACGTTTTGGACACAAACAAATTATGTTCCTTCACCACAAATTGGATTCTGTGACAATAACATTTATGCAACTAAAACAACAACACAACACCCTGACTGTCCAATTTAACACTTGCCATCAACATGTAATTTGGTGTTCACAAACTGGTGTTAAAAGAACTCTGATTCCACAAATCCTACTTATTCCTATATAAGGCTCAGCTGTTGAAGACTGTGATGTACAGCTGGTTTGACTACTGTTGACAAAATGCACTTATTGTTAAGTCGCTTTGCTAAATGATGTAACGTAATGTAACAAGTCGTGTTCATTTCATGTATTTGTGTGAGATCAGGTTGGATGAACAAGAACGGTGTAAACAACTATCTTTTAATAATAGTATTAAAGGGGCATTAAGTAATCTCTGACAGTGATTCGCAATTTCATATCAAGGACCCTAATTTAGTCCACATCAGGGCCACAGACCCCCACTTCATGAGATTTTGTCTCTCAGACCCAAATCTGAGAATATTTTTATTGTCAGATATGATTTTGTCCAGAATCCCATGACTGTCTGTACTGTAGGTAGAGAGATAACAGAGAAACTATGATCCAAACAGTCATTCTTCTACATTCTCTAACTGTGTTAACTTCTTGTAAATGAAATAATGGTGAAGTTTAACAATTGACAATTTGCTGGGGACCCCCTGGAACCCCCTCAAGGACCCCTGACGGTCCCCAGACCCCATGTTGAGAACCACCGATCTATGACTTATCTATCGCCCTCTTGGCGACCAAACAGGTGTGACAGAACCGACAGCAGCCTGGTGCAGCTCACAGTGTCCTGTAGCTGATGTAAACAATGAAGTCACGTTTTCACAACAGAGAGGCGTGAGCTGGCTAATTAGAGCAGAGACAGACAGACACAACAGACAGAAACATCCAGTGAAGAGGAAACACATCATGATGCAAACTACTGTAACAACAACGCTGCTTTGTTATTTGCTTTTTGGGCCTGAAAACGAGGCTTTGCAGCCTTCGTAGCTGAAGTGTGTGAAAGTTGCTCGATCGTAGCATCGAGTGAAAGTCAGTTTCAAATCTCAATACCTGGAAAAGTAATCGAGTATTGATCAACAACCGTATCTATCCCCAATAACCAGTGGTGGAAAGTAACTAAGTACATTTATTCAAGTACTGTACTTAAGTACAATTTTGAGGTACTTGTACTTTACTTTAGTATTTCCATTTTATGCTACTTTGTACTTATACTCCACTAGATTTTAGAGGGAAATATTGTACTTTTTACTCCATTACATTTATTTCACAGCTACTAGTTACTTTTCAGATCAATATTTTATATTTAAAACATTTGATCATCTTTATAAATAACTATAAAATAGCATTGTTATAGATTATAAGTATAGCTAAATTGTTAAGATTAGCTTCACGTTGACAACTTTAAAATGCTGCTTACATGTACATGTATGTCAATAAATCAGTATTAATATCCTACTATAAAATGAGGAAAACGCTGTCTGTCTGTCTGTCTGTCTGAATCCATTTTGCTCCTCAATGGGTTGGCCAATCAATCTGAAACTGCACATGGGCATTGAGCATTGGCATAGGCAGGGACTGACAAAGCTGATTTTTCCATTTTCTCAAATTTTTGGCAAATCTGCGTGGAGTTATGGCGCGCGCATCCCCGGGTATGGACCAGTTCCAATAATTTATGAAAAATATAACTCTCTAAATGGAGACAGTTTGCATAATGAGTACGTTTACTTTGATACTCTAAGTACATTTTGCTGCCAATACTTATGTACTTTTACTTAAGTAAGATTTTGAATGCAGGACTTTTACTTGTAAAGAGTATCTTTACATTGTTGTATTGCTACTTTTACTTCAATAAAAGATCTCAGTACTTCTTCCACCACTGCCAATAACCAAGATAAATTATGGTTAATTTGTGCTATAAGGCTGTAGAAATCTTACCTACTGCACCTTTGTTTTACTTTCTTGAACCTATTTTCCTCCGTGATATCAGTTTAAAAAGGCTGGTGAAGCAGAAGGTGGCTCAGCTGAGGTGAAGTCTCTGTCAGACCTCCATGGGGGCCGAAATGAACACAAACAACAACCTGAGCCTGAATACAATTCATTAACTCTGAGAGGACTTGTGCCTCAAAGCAGTTGATTTGTTATTTAGCAGCTGGAGAGGGTCGACAACGGCAACACACAAACACACACACACACACACACACACACACACCACCGCATGGAAACAGGCTTCTCTTACAGCCTAGCAACAATGTACCTGATTGGACTAATTATAGACAATTATGTTGTTGTGTTCAAAGCACCGGTCCTGAATTAATCTAGACTGTTTAGCAGTTTCTTGAGAAGTTTGACTTAGACTTAATATCTCCAAACTTTCACAGTCCATCGCATCTCAAAATGTGGCTCCGTTTTATTTCAGATGCATCAAACTGAATCTGAGCTGAATCCATTTCTCATTTACGGTGAAGAGGTCACATGATGTCGGCCCAGCATCAAAAGCTCAATCAATTTCAGAGTGGAAAAAAAAAAAAACTAACATCTTTGATCCAGTGAATCCAAATATAAACAAAGCCAGAAGACGAGCTGTAAATTTTCTGTTTTGGTATCAAGCAGCTGCCGACATCTACAGCCTCAGCCTTCTGAGGCGGGTCAGAAAATCAAACAGTTTGATGTAAGATTGCTCAAGGCAAAGTGTTTTTAGTGCTGCTGCTTAAAGGTTAACCAGCATCACCTTGATACTTTGATCAGCAAGAAGAGAGAGAGAGAGAGAAAGAGAGGGAGAGAGAGAGAGAGAGAGGGGGGGGGGGGGAGAGAGAGAGAGAGGGAGAGAGAGAGAGAGAAAGAGAGAGGGGGGAGAGAGAGACAGAAAGAGTGAGAGAGAGAGGGAGAGAGAGAGGGAGGGAGAGAGAGAGGGGGGGAGAGAGAGAGAGAGACAGAGAGAGGGAGAGATGGGGGGAGAGAGAGAGATAGAGGGAGAGAGGGGGGGGGGAGAGAGAGGAGAGGGAGAGAGAGAGGGAGAGAGTCTCTGAGATGTGAATCAACTCAACTACACTAAAGCCCAGGGGGAAACAAGGTTTAAACAGGAATCAAATCATCCAAGTACATTGGTACTGTTCTTCTTCTGCTACTACTATTACTGCAACTACTACTACTACTACTACTACTACTACTTCTGCTACTCTGACTACCAGTACTGATGCTAGTACTTTTATCACCGGTGCTACTTCTACGATGTCTCAAGAAAGAAAAAAAAAACACTTGCCCGCCCACATAAACATAAACCTCTGCTGCAGTTCCTTCTCTTCCTCCCAAAACCACCACGACTGCATCAGTGAACCTGAGCCGATGATTCATTTTCAAGGTTTTTTAGGCTTCCAGTCTGAGAATAATCTGGAACAAACAGAAGTATACGGCAACGTTTTTATCAAAGTGAAAACCCGGTGAACCAGACGGAGCAGCAGACAGACACATGGAGTCCCGTGTTTCACTGCTGCTGCTGCAGGGAGGAAGGAAACGTTTCATTTGTTCCCTTTTTTCAGCAGAAGATGCAACAAACAGTCTGTTGTTGCAGGTCTAGTGAAGAACAGCGATGCAGAATGAGTGAGTTTGATGATTTCCACTGTGGATAACCCCCCCCCGCCCCGCCTCCCCCCAAAATAAGCAAAGTGATTTTAATTTTCTATTTTCCTGGCTCTTTTGCCTGATTAATTATTGTAGGAAAGGCTCACAACCTTTTTTTATTGGCTTGATGACCCCTGTAAACAAAGGTGTGCCTGGTAGTAATCAATCTGGCAAAACACATTTTGTGAAAGATGAACTTTGACCGCAATAATGTGATTAATTATTTTTTTCCATTTTCAGGCCATGTCACATGATTACTAATCTAATTAGTAATTACTGGAGGGCGACCCGCAACCTATTTGGCTTGTGACTAACTCCTGAAAACAAATCTGCGGCTAATAGCAACAGAACAAGAAAACTCCCAAAAAACACTTTTATTTTCCCTCTCAGGCTGATCTGGTGTTGGAAAAAAATCCTGCGGCTGCAAATATTCACCGCTTTCACAACGCTAAAAAGCACTTAGGACATGATAATATAATAGTACTTGAATATCATTACAGTAATCTATTATCATTATTATTATTATTATTATAAAGCACTTGTCTAAAAGCGGAATTTATGAAGTGTTTTATAAAAACCTAGCATTGACTAGTAAAAAACATAAGAAGATACAAATTTGGAAAGAAGCGGCTAGTAAATGATTGAATGAAGAAATAAATGTGATGTTTTGCAGTAAACAAACAAGTAGATAGATAGATAAATAGATAGACAGATAGATAGATAGATAGATAGATAGATAGATAGATAGATAGATAGATAGACAGACAGACAGACAGACAGACAGACAGATAGATAGATAGATAGATAGATAGATAGATAGATAGATAGATAGATAGATAGATAGATAGATAGATAGGTCAATAGATAGGTCGATAGACAGATAGACAGACAGAGATAGACAGACAGATAGATAGATAGATAGATAGGTCAATAGATAAGTCGATAGATAGATAGACAGACAGACAGACAGACAGATAGATAGATAGATAGATAGATAGAAAGATAGATAGATAGATAGATAGATAGGTCAATAGATAAGTCGATAGATAGATAGACAGACAGACAGACAGACAGACAGACAGACAGACAGATAGATAGATAGATATATAAAATGGCAAAACTAAAAATAAAACATCATAAAGGCAGGTTAGTAAAAGTGTTGTAAAAGGTTATTTTCATATTGAATGAGCTAAATCACCCTGCAAACTTTTTTTGTTTTTGCCACACCGTGTGCTGTCAGAGCTGCTCACAGCCGTGTTTACACATCCGTCTACACACACACACACACACACACACACACACACACACACACACAAGCACACACACACACACCTGAAGAAACTCTTTCACCGGCACTCATACGGTAAGTAGTACACTAAAATATTCAGATACCCTCCTGAACTCATTCCCCAAACATACACACACACACACATACACACACACAAACATCAA